>NC_065569.1:2967172-3182896 GCF_022605725.1 Anthonomus grandis grandis | reverse complement strand
AACTTGTTCAACTCCTAGGAAAAAAAAATTGTCCGATATGTGTAGCGAGTTGAAAACTGAAGGTATTAGGCTTAAGGAACAAAATGACTGTTTAATTCAGAAGAATAAGGAATTAAAAAATCAACTTGACAAAGCCTCTGATTCTATTAGTTTAAGTAAATTACAAGAACTTATTTGTAAATTTTGTCATAATAATAGCGAGCTAGCTGATTTTATTAACGCACAATTAAAATTATCACAGCATTTACCAAGGGGTCGAAGGTATACTGACGAGTATAAAAATAAGTGTTTATCAATTTATTTTTCTGGACCTCAATTATATCGAACTATTTTAAAGAAACTATTTTGTTTACCTAGTCGACAAACTTTAGGGACTTTATTTAGGGGCTTAAAAATATCTTGCGGTTTAAATAATGAAGCCGTATTTAAAACCTTAAAATTAAAAGCCGATTATTTAGCCTCTCATGAAAAGTTTTGTGTATTATGCGTTGATGAGATAAACATTAAGGCCAATTTGTTTTATAATCATGCATTGGATTATATTATCGGGTTAGAACATACAGGAAAAACAAGCGTCTTTAAGACAGCTAAAGTAGCAACTGCTTTAATGGTCAGAGGCATTTCCTCGAATTGGAAACAACCTTTGGCGTATTCCTATTATAACACCACATGTCCGGGCAAAACCCTACATGATATAATTAAGGAAGCAATTAAAAAATTAAAAAAAATTGGCCTTAACGTTATTGTTCTAATTTCTGATATGGGATCTAACAATATCCAATTAAAAAACATTTTGAAAATAACCCGTGAAAAACCTTTTTTTTATGTAGACGAACAGCAAATATTTTTTATGTTTGATATACCACACCTTGTCAAAGCTTTAAGAAATATGCTGATAACATATAATTTTTTTCTAGGTGATAATTTAATTTCATGGAAATTTATCAAAAAGTTTTATGAACAGGAAAAAAAATATCCCATTCGGTCCGCTCCTAAACTTACACGCTCACATATTTATCCCAGCAGCTTCGAAAAAATGAAAGTAAAATATGCCACTCAATTATTTAGCAGTACAGTTCATGCAGGTTTGCAAACCTACATAAAGTTTGGTGCTTTACCCGAAGAAGCAAAACATACAGCCGAATTTATCGACACTATAAATAAGCTTTTTGATATATTTAATTCAAGTTCGTGTACAAATTCTAAAAAGTATAACCTTGCCTTTAAAGGTTTAGATTATCAAATTTTTTTAATTAGGTGCTTAAATATGTTTAAAAATCTTAAACTTATTAATAAAAAGGACGGGAAAAATGGCACAAAAAAAGTTAAATTTATTAATGGTTTTTGTATTTCTATAAATTCTCTTTTGCAGCTATGGCCTCAATTAAAAAATAATGATTTTTCATTCCTCTTAACACGCCGACTAAATCAAGATTGCCTTGAAAATTTTTTTGGGATAATTAGACAACAAAATGGAAATTGTAGAAATCCAACTGCAATACAGTTTAAAAGGTCTTTTAAAAAATTGTTTTGTACAAAATTATTTAATTCGGGTGGCCAAAACTGTGCAAATGATGAGGCAGAAATTTTTTTAAAGGCTGTAGATTTATTAAAAAATTTTACGGAAGAACAAATATTTCAAAATGTTTCAACTAAAACGAGTATAGATTTGCAAAAAAAACCTTGTAAACTGACTAGCGATTATCAAAAAAATAGTTTATTAGAAAAAAATTTTGTTAGATATTTTGCTGGGTATCTAATAAAAAAATGTTGCGAGATGCATAATTGCAATCTTTGTGAGGCATATTCAAAAACATATGAAAATATTGAAGAAACAAGTGCTTATTGTTATTTACGTGCATATGAAAATAAAAATTTAGATGATTTTGGAGAGTTGAAAATGCCTCATAAAGATTTTATTACATATATTTCAAGATTGGAAGCAATTTTTCAAAAAAATTTTGAAAGACTTGCAACAGAAACTAATATAGTTGCTAGCTTAATAGGTTTAAGTGAAAATGTAATGTTTTATCACCCATGTGACCAGTTTCCGATAAAATATTTATTAAGGCTTTTTTTTAGAGTACGTTTGTACTATACATTAAAATTTATTAATAAAAACTTTAAATCTAATAAGAAAGAAAAGTTGTTAATATGGCAAAATAAATAAAAATGTTTTTGTATAAAAATTGGTTTTTTATTTGAAGCCAAAGAAAATAACCTTATGCTGAAGTGCTGATGAGCTTAAATTGTATATATTTTCATTTTATTAACAATAAATGAGGATTAAATTTTTTTTTTAATATAAACCGTGCGGCGGCGTCGCGCCACTGCGCTGAGAATATCGTAAAATTTTGCCCGCATAGTAAAAACGGGCTAGCTTGAAGGTCACGAAACGCCGAGAGCTATTATGAATGATATGTCGGAGAGTCGACGTACTGGTTTATTGTTATACTGTGCTTTTATTGTCAACGTCAAAAAAACACTAACCTAACTCGCCTTGACTGTCGTTTAATTGATTCCAAGGTAAAAACTGACTAAACAATTAAAACTGAATCAATTGTCACGAAGCGCGTCCTTTTTAAAACCCGATGGAACAGTTTCGAAATATTTAGAATTATTTTCATTGTTTTTGCCGAAAGAGACCAATAATTTTAGGAGAATACTGACAGTCAAAGCAAGCAAGTATACAAATTCTAGAAAATTTAGAAAATTTGTTGCGGCTTTCCCGTCTCAAATGTTTATTTTAACCTCCAAATTTATTATTTATTGTTTATTATATAATTTTTTTACTTACCTATAGCTACATCTAAATGTTTTTTAAGAATAAAATGAAAATACTAAAAATATAAGTAGATATCTTTTTATTTTTTTAACTTTTTAATACAAATATTAATATTATTTATAGATTAGGTCAATTCTATGATCCTTTTAAAAAAAAAACATCAATGACATCGTTATAAAAGTTTGAATTTCGTTTAATGTCTTGCAAAAGTTCATTTTCCAAAGAAATTACGGCCAAATTAGTTAATGTTTCCTGTTCTTGAGTGTTTCTTAAATAGGTATGTATTCTTTTTAGCCCAGAGCATTATCTTTCTGCCGATGCACTACTAGCAGGAATTGTTAAAATTAATTTTCCCAAAATCAGTAATTGGGGAAACGCATCACATAATTTTTGTTCATGACAATATCTTATAATTTCGTACGCATTCAGTTTGGAATACTCGGGGGAAAAATATAAACAAACTAATTCGTTTTTTAAACGATAAAAATCAAAGTATTTTCCATATATAGATTTTAAATGCAATAAGATATCATCGGGGAATTTTAATCGAAAAGATTGAAATGAGTCAGTGTTTAAAGTGTTAAAAGTTTTAAAAAAGGTAACTGGCGAATCTCCTTATATCTGTCAATTATTTCTCGAAATATTCTTTTATAGTGCATTTTTAAATTATCTATGTTTCGAATTTTTCTAGGCTCTCCACAAAATTTAACAATTTTCTCATAAATAACATTATTCTTTTTGTAAAAGTTTTCGACATAATCGGTAAATTCATCTATTTTTTTTACACAATAGCCTACGTCTATAATTTTCGACTGTAAGATATTATATAAGATGTCTGTTTGTCCAAATATTTATAAGTCAAATTCAAAATCATATCAAGCCGATTCATATGATCTTGCTGCAGAAATACAATCACCATCCCAGTCTGCTAAATTATCCATTATCTAACAAAAAATATTAATTAAGTTCTCACGCTCCGTGTATATAACATTAACCGTTCGGGAATTATAAACGCATCTTGTTTGCACAACTGGCGGCAATTTTTTCCAACAAAACTTATTATATAAATCGGATCTTTTGGTGCTTGTGTGAAAAAATGAAGCTAACTTTTTTATCGTGCCAAAAAAGTGTTTGGTTTCAACAACCCGTTCACACGATTTTGACAAGACCAGATTTAAAATATGCGCAGAGCACCATACGTACAAAGCATCTGTACAAGTTTCGCGCACTTTTTTTTGAACGCCATTTTTCTTCGAAGAGAGTACTGCAGCGCCGTCATAAGTTTGAGCTATAAGCTTATCAGAACACTCGTAGTCTTTTAGTAAATCCAGTACAATTTCAGTTAATTTTTCTGCATTTCTATTTCCCGAAACATCAAAAAATCCGATAAACCGATCAACGACTTCATTATTTTTATTAAAATATCTTAAAATAGCACATAATTGTTCTTTACCACTGACATCAGGAGTTTCGTCTATCATTATAGCTACGAATTTCGTTTGCAAAATTTCAGCTCGAACAGTTTTTAAAATGACTGCTGATATACTCAAAATAAGATCGTTTTGGATCCTATTTGACAGTCCACTAAATACGGGTCTGTTTTCTTTTTCGGTAACTGATTGCACGTGATCCGCTAAAAGGCCGTCATAATTACTTAATAACTTAATACATTCTATAAAATTACCACTGTCTACAGAGTTTACAGACTCAAAATGCCCGCGAAACGGCAATTCCTGCATAGCCAAATAACATGTAATATCTATTAATCGCCGCATTACATTAAGATTTCTATCCACCCTTGCATTGTGCCTTTCAATTTCTTCTCGAAATTGATGAGACAGGGCTGTTTCAATCCGAGTTCCACCAAAGCTATGCAGAGAAAGCGGAACCTTAGCTCTATCCTTAAGGTACTTAAGTGCGATCAGTGCAGTGCGTTTGCCGGACAACTTAAGCAGTGGTCTCCCGAAAGAGGCCCCATTTACTGGGGCCGTTCTGTGCGCATCTCGACGCGGCGCATAAAGACAATAGACGCATTAGGCTGCTCGCTACAGCCAGAGTGAGTGCTCCGAAAAACCCGAAGAACAAAATGAGAAACCAGACTGTTCCAAGCACCACACCGGCTTCAGAGGCAAGCAGTTCACGCCTTTTTACCCCAACACCCTTGACCCCACAAACCGACACGTCCAATGACAGGGAATTCGCTGACCAAGTCTCAGCTGATTTAAATGGGCCTAACCCTGAACCTGTTTGCTCAACTTTGGAGGAAGGTCAGTTCACCACTCCTCTAAAGACCTTCAACTTTAAGGCCTACGTGTCAGAACCGACGCTTGCGGTCCCAGTGGCAAATCGCTTTACCCCCCCTCCACGTTGAAGACGGGATGGACGTGGAGGAAAACAACGAAACCACGTCCCAAGAACGCACCACGGAAGACCAAATAAGACAAAGGGCAGTAGAAAATTCCACAAGAAATAAACAAGGAAACAACTCTCTCCCAACCCCCATAGTTTTGAATGGCAAGGTCCAAAAGCACGGAGACCTCTTAAAGGACCTGCAAAAACTGGCACCCAAAGGAGTTACCCTAAGGTATGCCAAAAAGAGCGTTGTAATCTACCCCAAATGTGAAGTAGATTACAAATCTATCATAAGGGTGTTTAATAGCACCAGCACTAACTACCACACTTATTCCTTGGAAAACGAACGAACGCATGCCTTTGTTCTTCGAGGATTGCAGGGGGACGTTACGGCAGAGGAAATTGCAAAGGATCTGACAGAAGAGCAAAACCTGCACGTCAAAAAGGTATTTGAGGGACAAACTATTTTTAGTTGTCACGGACCCCAGTATTACGGTGTCAAAACTGAACCGTGATATAAAAACGGTATTGTGCGTAAGGGTGCGTTGGGAAAATCGGAGAAGCCAGAGAATTCAGTGGCGAAGCGTGAACTTTTCTTTCGGGTAGACAAACAATAAAAATTGTTAATTAAAAAAAAATGTGTATTCAATATTATTCACTTTAATGAAATAGAGAATGAAAGCGCATGAAATATTAACTCATAGAGAAAAATATATAGTGATATAAAAAAGAAAAAAATAATTACTACTAGCATAAAAAGATAGATAGATAAAAATAAATACTACTTACAAAAAAAACACAACATAGGTATAACCATAACTTATAAATCCATAATATCCATTATTTTAAAATTAATTAAAGACAAATAAAAATACAACTAAAATACAATTGCCAATATCAAACAATCGTTCCTAAATAACCCCTAAAATATCCACTAAAAAAATATTTTCTATACACCCAAAAATAAAAATACTAATTATTAAAAAATACAAAACTGAAAATGTATTGCGGCCGACCAGATCAAGCGTGTCCATAAACAATAACCCTCAAGAGATAATAAAACAGCTGGTCGACTTCGATAGACAAAAGCTCAAATGTCTTTCCCGCGAGTAAATTTTGCATACGTAATAGGCTGAAGACTGATGCGGCTGGACCTCTGTCACCTGCTTCCTGCTTGATGCGTAAATGGTTCGATTAGATGTTTCAAAGTTCGGAAGACAAATGTCAATGTGTCTTCCTGCGGCTCGTATAGATTAATTGGGTGTCAGCCCTGCATTTTTATTTTAATTGGTGCGTTAGGAGGGGCGCGCCTTAAATATTATATATAAATAGATATTATAGCCGTTTAGATACTATATAATAATAGTAAGGAGAGCGACTACATTCTGTGTTATTTTTTTTTTAATTTTAATTCAACAATTACATTAAATAATTACGTGATAAATTAATGACAAATAATTGTATAATTTTGGGTAGACAGTGTCTACCTTGTCTAGTCGTACGCTTCGCCACTGGCTGTGATCCAATGCCAGAACTGCCAAAAGCTGGGCCACTCAAAAGCAAACTGCCGAAGGGTAACGATGTGCTCCAGGTGCGCGGGGGAGCACGAAATAACACAGTGCCCAAACAGGGATAGGCCACCCCTATGTGCCAACTGCGGCGGCCCTCACAGATCCCATCTCCACTACCTGCCCTGTATACATTTTTAAACTCGAACAGCAGAGAACCAGAAACATAAAGAAGGTAGCGGAGAAGGCACCAAAATTCGTCCCAGCTCCTCTGCCAAACAAACCAGCATGGCAAACGCAAACTCGAGGCCAGCCGTAGCCGATCGATAGTTCTAGCCTGGACACTTATCCCCGCTTCCATCGATACCTCACAACAGAAGCCGAAATCATGCGAGGCGACGACCGCATCGCGATGGCAAAAATTCCGCGCTGGGGTACATATGTTGCGTTGATTCGAAATAATATTTTACTGCAGTTATTATTGTAGTTTATAGTAAGATTACGCATTTAAAATTTTAAACTACCAAACTATTTTGATACTCGCTTTAAGTTTTAAAAAGAATAAAAATTCGGTATTTAAATTAGGTGGGTAAATTAACAATTTTATTTTTAACTTAAATTTTACAATCTTAATTTTATTTAGAATAATGCCTACCTCTTGCTGCATTCCTGTTTAAGCTCAAAAAAAATTAAAATGGATTTAAATTTTTTTTTGTTTTTTTTTGATTATCTTCGGAATCATTCAAATTTTCGATTTTTTAAATAAGCAACAAAAATTTGGCGTAGGTACCTACCTAATTTTGTTTTCAGCATTAATATTTTTACGAAAAAGTAATACAGCAATGCAAAAACTTTCCCATAGCAACCAAGATAACCCACAAAAGTGTCAAGAATAAGTTTTTGAAAAATTGTTTTTTTTTAAATAATCTTCAAAACCACATAAAATATAATATATATATTTTTTTATATGGCATATTCTTTTACAAGTAAATAATCTGCAACTTTGGGGTAAATTATCCATTTTCGTATTTTGAGGGCAGACGAATTTGAAACACCGTTTATGTATATTTTTCCAATAAAATAAATAATAAAAAATATTTAAAACATTTATCATATACCTAAAAATACGTAATAATAAAAAAAATATATTATCTTGTAAAATGTAAAATATTAGGTCCCGCGGTATCTCCACTTAGTCGTTCCACTGTACGGCGTGCGCCACCAAATCTCGGCTTCAATTTTGACGCCACGAAACCAGTGTCACGGCTAGAACTCTCGATCGGCTACGGGCCAGCCCACAAGCAGTACCACGAACCAGCAAGCGCCGCCAGTCAGCCGCTCATACGATAGGGAGTTTCCCGCTACTCTGAATGGCCGCCGCGCGCCCGCCTCTGCCATGGCTCCATCGACCAGTGCCGATACTGCGAATATTACCGTTGATAAATTTCGCAGTATACAGGATGCTTTAGGGGAACTTCAGTCTCTCATTAAAGCGGGCCATTCATTAGCGGATTGGTTGGCCGGATCGGTCTGCCCTGACTTGTCCGGCGACCGATCCGCTAATGAGTGACATTGAAAGACAAGGCGCGCACCGGTCAGGGTCGGGTTGTGAGTTCGCCGATCGATTCACTGAACCTACGACCCGACCGCGACCAATCCGTGTGAATTTGTGATTGAAAATGTCTTTCGAAGACAACAAAGTTTTTTGGGAAGAATTTATTCTTCTATATCAAGAAAATCCCTGCCTTTGGGATATCAAAAGTAAAGATTATCGCAACAAGCAAAAGAAAAATGCTGCTTATGATATTTTAATTAACAGTTGCAAACCACTTTTCCCAAATGCAAACAAGGAATTTGTTATAAAAAAGATGTCATCATTACGGGCATCTTTCCGGCGGCAACTAAGGCGGATTAATGGCGCTAAAAGTACAGGAACGGGGGCAGAAGATGTACCAGAACCTACGTTATGGTACTTCGATCTATTGTCGTTTCTTATGGATCAAGAAGAGTCTCGTCCAGCAGTGTCTTCGATATTAGACGACAATAACATCGAGGAGAACTCACATACCTCAGTAAGTATTTTTTTATCTACCTTGTTTGTATAATGTAACTCAGAAAAAAATTAAAGTCGTTTGAAAGCAAGGGCGTAGATATGGGGGGGGGGGGGGGGTAAAGGGGGTAATTACCCCCCCCAGAATAATGTATTTATATTAAAAAATATATATAAGTATAAAAAAAATAAATTAAAAAATTAAAATTAATAACATTTGCAACAGTGCTAAACTGAGATTAAATCTAACATATGTATATATACCGGGTGTTTTTCAAAAGTGGCTCACCCCTATAACTTTTTTATTTTTTAAGATAAAAAAATGAAATTTGGCAACAGTGTATGGGTCATTGAGATGAATTAAATGGCGTATTCAATTATTTTTTATCACTTCCGGTTTGACCGGAAATGACCATAACTTTCGATTTTTAAATGGGACCCTCTGTATATTTTATTTTTATTCGATAGAAAATGTCATTCTGCGTACAATCACACCTATATGTCAACTTTTGACATATCTGTTAAAAAATATTTAGGTTTTTTAAATTCAATCTAGAGTGCCATTGACTTCGTTAAAATCGTTAATTTAACATCAAGTAGCCCTAGAAAAATATAATTGACCGTCTTTTACCCATACACTGTTGCCAAATTTCATTTTTTTATCTTAAAAAATAAAAAAGTTATAGGGGTGAGCCACTTTTGAAAAACACCCGGTATGTTTGTATAATATGTTATTGTAGACTTACATGTACCTACATACATTAACTTCCAAAAAAATTACCCCCCCAGAAAAAAATAATATCTACGCCCTTGTTTAAAAGAGGTGGTGGATTAAAAAAAAATTATAATAATTATTATTTAATGAAAACCCAAAATTCACTACTTTACGTACTTTATTCAAATTAGACATAAATGAATTTATCAGTGTACAAATCTATCTTGGAAGTCGACGGCACCAGCATTATTGTAATATTCCTTGTATCCATTTCGTACCATTTTGGCGTCAATAGTAGGAACGTCGTGCCTAGAAATATCCAGTGACGTTAGTTCTGAATTAGTGTGCCTATCGTCACCTAATAAAACAGTTCCAGAGTTAACGTCTTCTCTATCAATATGATTAGGTTGAATATATGTAGTACTCTTGCCTCGTAATAGGTTATGTAAAACACAACAAGCCATTACGATGTCGTCAACTGTCTCTACTTTGGTAGCTATTGGTGTTAGCAAAACCCTAAATCTATTGGCCAGGATTCCAAACGCATTTTCGACTACACGACGCGCACGGGAAAGTCGATAATTGAAACATTTTTTCCCCATAGTCAATTCTGGTGGTGTGTCTGTAGGGTTTCATAAAATTCGTCATAAGACTGAACGCTTCGTCTCCTATAAACACAAACGGTAATTTGTTTCTAATTTCTGCCATACTGATTGGCTCAGGCAGTTTTAAAGATCCTTTTGTCAATAAACGGTAAAAATCTGTATTCTTGATGACACCGATATATACAACGCTAAAGAATCCTTTGTAGTTATAAAAGTATGATCCACTACCTGGCGGCTGTTTTATTGCTATGTGTTTGCCGTCTGCGGCTCCTAAGCAATTTTCAAATTGCCACATTTTCTTAAACTGGTCTGCTATTTGAAGCCATTCCTCTTCTGTTGAGGGAAACTGGAAAAAAAAACTAATATCGGTTAATTGTATTTTGCAGGACACTGATTCACACACACAAGACTCAACTCAACCTTTGGATAGTTCACCAGTTTTATCACCTGCAACATCTCAGAGCTCGACATCAACTTCCCGTAACAAGCGAATTCAGAAGTCAGAGAACACCTGGACAAAGAAGAAACACCAATTTTTGGATGCCTCCCTTAAAATTTTGCAAACAGAGACTGCACCCCCACATACTGATAAAGAAGAATCGCAAGAAATAACATTTGGCAAAAATATTGGCCAACAGTTACAGGAGACTGAAGACAGACAAAAGATAATAGCCCAAAAATTGATATCAGATGTGCTTTTTTATGCTAAATTGGGGAATCTTACTGATTCTTCTAGTATTTCATTCACTCACCAACCAGCACCTTGTCAAAGTGTCTCTTACGTACCACCAGCACAGCTCTATCAACCAACATATACCAATAATGTTACACCTTACACTCAGCCCAATGTGCTGCATTGGGAAGTCTATCGACCAACCTACGCCAATCTTACATCTTTCACTCCTCCAAATGTAGCACAAGCCTATCAACCAACCTACACCAATCTTAATACACCTTCCACTCAGTCAAGTGCCGCACAAATCTTCCGACAAACTTACATCAATCATACAACATCCACACAACCAAACTCAAATGCGGCCGGCTTACCTTTTACCTCTCAATCAGAAGTGTCCACACCTACAACTGATGCAGCTGCGAAAACTACAGATCATGTTTTCATGGATGAATTTTTATCTTTTGACAAAGCAAAGAACTAATAACAGTTAGTCATTAATTTGTAGCAATAAGCAAACTCAATAAACAAACTTTCCATTTTTTCTTATTTCTACATTCCTTTTAACATGCAATTATTACAGTAAAGTACTTACCCGCAAGTATTTTTCCCGGAGGGACATGTATATAGCACGACACGTTTCTGGAATGATTTTTCCAAGTAACTGAGGAGAAATTATACACGAAAACTTTAAGTCTTCGTAACTCCTCCCTGTTGCCAGAAATCTCAAAGTTGCCACTAACCGTGCTTCAGCAGTAACTGATTCTCTGAATACAGTATTTTCCCTTTTTATAAGAGGTTCTATTAACATTAATAATTCTTGAAATGTGTTATAATCCATTCGGAGATAATTTATAACATCAAGAGGCTCAGAGGATTGGATACATTTCAATAAACGTAAATGCGTAAAATGTTCTCTCTTTTGCAACCACTTTTTCACCCAAATCCGTTTTTTCTGTTTTTCATTTTCGAATAACAAAATTGCACCAACTGCCAAAGCAACTTTTGACTTCTTGGAACACGCGGGAGACATAGTGTGTATGTAGGGCTCACCACAACCACTGTACGAATGAACTCTTTGCAAGGTTCGTGGTGTATGTGTGGACGTCGGTGGATGAGTCGCAGGCCGGGTCTCGGTTGGGAGTCGGGTACAGACGCCACTAAAAAGCACCCGATTCCCGCCGGTGATCGTGTATGTTCGGAGAAAAATTCGGTCGTTTGACGTGAATGACAAGAATAACGACACGAATGTTCCCGCTTTTTTTGCGTTTGTTGGTTGTTTACTTTCGTAAAAAAGCTCCAACTAATTTGATCAATTATTGCGATTATACTGAACTTGTTTCTTTGTGAAATATTGACCATATTGTTGCTTATAGTGTTTTAAAATAATACCTGAAAAGCTGTATTAATTCCAATTCAGCGATTTTAGCTGTAAAGATGGACGGCCCTACTCAAAACCATCAGAATCAGGGCCAAACTATCAACAAAAATATGTGCCACTTATGCAGTAAAATGTTTTCTTCCATTTCAGCTAAGAACAAACATATTAAAGTTATTCATAAGCAGCAGCTTCCAGATAACCCAAAGTCACACATTTCTTGTCCCTTATGCAAAGAGACTAAATATTCTTGTGAGACTTATCAAAGACTTGAAGCTCATTTACAGGTAAGTCATGATATCAAAATAGAGTCCTCAACTTTCCATTTTTCCAGCGAAGAAAGATTTGAGGAATGGTTAAGAGAGCATAAAATAAGCACAAACTATGCACTTGTTCGCACAAGGAAAATTGAAGACAATATTGAAAAAGTATATTGTTGCAATCGAAGCGATTTTAGAGGTAATTTGTAGCAATTTCAATTGTTCATTATGGTGTGTGAGCAAAGGAAGGGAAGCGATTCTGTTTTAGATGAACTCCTTGGGGAATGTTCTTCCAATAATATTGAAGCTAGCCATAGTCTAGAAATTGAAACATTTGTTAATGAGAAGATTACTGAAAATCAACAAGTAGCAGTACAAGGATTCACAACAAGCAATCAACAAGAGAAATTGAAATTGAAAGTGTATCAAACTTTTTAAGATCTTTAAATGATGAAACTTATGATAAGTAAGTTATCTTTTTATAAAATTATATAAGATATATTAACACATACCTGTAAATGTCTAGGTGCATGAGACAACTGATATCAATGATGGAACAGATAAATAAGACAAATACAAGTAAACGAAAAATGAACAAACAAGTTTATTTTCCATCAAAGAAGAAGAAGGAGCAGTAAATAAAAATAATAAATTGTATATTTTTTTCTATTTATCAGTATTTTTTTTATATAATAGTAGGTATATTTTTATAGGTTTAAGTATATATGTATGTATATGTGTAATATAATTTTTTTTGTAAGTTTTAGGCAAATATTTAAAAAAATATTACCTATCTCATAAGTTTCTTGCAGTTTCTTCTTATGAGTATTAATGGAAACTGCGAATTGTAAATTAGTATTTTAGCATAAAATAATTGAGTTTCTTTTCAAATCAGTCATATACATTATACATGTTTTTGCAGCATTTATAAAATAAAACTTTTAATATATGATACATTTATATAACAGTATAACTAATTAAATCCATTGTGTTTTCACTTACCAAAATTACCTCTCTACCTAGGTATAAAAGTTATTTAAAAAAAATAGGTACTTATTTTAAAGAGATTAATAACATTTATATATTTAAGATTAAAATTAAAGTACAATACTACAATATTTAATAAATTTTGTTTTTCATTTATTTTTTCTAAATATGCAATACCCTATTGTTTAAGTTGGGCTTTTCCTTTTGATATATCCACATATAGAGAACTTAAAAAAATAATAGTTATTTGTATAACAAAAGGGAGCAAAGTGCATAATTTCCTTAAGTGGGTGAAGTTTGATCTAGCAAAAGCATCCATAGTGAGGAAATGACGCCGCTCCTACAGTACTTCATTTTCTACTTTCATTCTTATTAATAAGCACAATTTAATGTAAAAAATTAATTTTATAAAAAATAAGCAAGATATAGTCAAATAAAAAAATTCAATTGTGCAGGGAAATAAAATTAAAAATTTTCTTATAAGGTAGTAGAAAAATAAATATTTCAAATAACACTTTCTCAAAAATAAACCATATTAATTTTAAATAATATCTAAACTCAAATCAATGTCCGCCCAAGGAAATTTTTAAAAATATTTATTCAAAAAAAAAAATTCAATTGGAATGGAAATTCCATTGGATCTTTCAACCAAACTGCATTTTTTTGATACTTACATTTACATTAGGGTATCATGTATAAAATTAATAATTAAATTTTCTTGTTTGCATCCTTTATTTATATTTAATTTATTTAAAGAATCAATAATTATTATTATTCCAGAAACGCTATTTTTTATTTTAATTAAATTATTATTCCATTAATTATTATTTACATAAATTATTTTTATTGCCAGAAACCGTTGCTTCTAGCAGCAAACATTGCTCTTTTGTTGGTTGCCCGCCATTCACATAATATTTAAATATCCGAATGGGACAATCGGAGATAGCCGAATGGTGACGGGAATCGGGTGCTTTTTAGTGGCGTCTGTCGGGTACGGGTTCGTCTAGTGAATGGCCCGCTTAATCTTGATGGCTTACACGACGCCATCTGCTGTTTTGTGAGTATGCTGCGTGGTTGTAACTCGGCTATGGAAAAGTTTAACGCCAGCAGGGTGTTTTTTGAGGAAAAGCTTTCCAGCTTCAGCATCTAAGCATTTATTTAGTATTTATTTGTATTTTATTTTCAGACTCCTACTGTGGAACTGCAATGGGATTCGCGAGAAGCAAAGCGAATTCATTCACTTCCTTGGGTGGACTAACACAACTAACAGATCCCTTCACGGTCGATGATCTCAATTCAGATCATCTGCCTGTGATTGTCGACTGGGGTGGGGGAAACAAACCAGCAAACAACCAACGCACAACCTACAGCTACAAAAACTTTAACTATCAAACTTTCAGACAAAAACTAAACGAACAGACAAATATTAGTGGTGAAATTCAAACAATTTCTCAGCTAGAACGAGAGGTAGAGAATATCACCACTAATATACAAACACTGCAGGACAAACTTGCCAAAAAAGTATCGGACACACCCCGACAAGAAAAACTTCCTGAAGACATTCTTAACCTCATTAAAGAAAGAAATCGAATCAGGAAGCTTTGGCAACACTACAAAAGACCAACATACCGACAAACACTCGTAGATCTGTCCAACACGATAAGACAAAAAATTGCCAGTCATCGCAATTCCTGTTGGACAGAGAAACTGCGAAAACTGACACCGACGGACAACTCACTGTGGAAATTCGTGAGGGGAATGCGGAAGCAATACCAAAAAATCCCGACCATTGCATATAACGGCCGGGATTGCGTAACGGATTTCGATAAATCCGAAGCTTTCGCAAATTTCTTGGCGGGAATACACAGTTCAAAAATTCCCAATATCCCCTCGTGTACTTCAAAACCTCGTGTACTTCAAAACATCCCCTTCCGAAATTCAAAAATATTTACGCCGACTTCCCAATAAAAAAGCTCCTGGTCCTGACGGCATTCCATATCGCCTCCTTAAGGCTTTACCCTGAAAAACTCGTGTACAACTAATGTACATTATAAATGGCGTAATCAAACTCCAACACTTTCCCACCGCTTGGAAAAAAGCTATTGTCATCCTTTTTCCTAAGCCTGGCAAAAATCCTTCCCTTCCTAGCTCCTATCGGCCCAACTCCCTTTTAAACACTATGGGAAAACTTACCAAGAAGATTCTCCTGTCCAGGATTAATACTGTGGTCGAAGCCAATAAAACAATCCCTAAGGAGCAATTTGGTTTTAGACCTCGGCATAATACCACTTTGCTCACCGCAAGGATAGTTCAAGACATCTTCGATGGCTACAACCAAAATATGAACACCTCACTGTTGCTCCTGGACATGGTAAAAGCTTTCGATAAAGTTTGGCACTCTGGCCTTATTTACAAGTTCCTTTCCATTCTCAACTTTCCTCTGCATCTGGTATCCCTTATTACATCATATCTCCATGACAGAACTTTCCAAATAAAAATTGAAAATACCCTGTCACTTACAAACACTTAAAAGCCGGTGTCCCCCAAGGCACCGTACTCTCCCCTATCCTCTACAACCTCTACGTATCCGACATCCCAAAATTTGCGAACACCAAATTGGCACTGTACGCTGACGACACAGCCATCTATACCCAATCCTACTATGCCCAAGCCACGAAACATACCCTTGCACACCACCTTACAACCCTCCTTCCCTACTACGATAAGTGGAAGCTAAAGGTGAATGGTGCAAAAACCGAGCTGGTTACTTTTACCCGAAAACGCACCAATCACCGAATTATCTCTCCACTTATCGTAAAAAACACTCCCATTACCCCTTCAAAAAAGGCAAAGTATCTCGCATCGTTCTCGATCAAAGACTATCCTTTCAAGCCCACATTTCCTCAGTGCTGCAAAGAACATTTGCAGCACAACAAAAACTCTATCCCCTCATCAGTCCTAAATCACCCTTAAGCCCGGAAAATAAATTGATCATTTACAAACAAATAATTAGACCTTGCCTCACCTATGGAGCTCCAGTTTGGTGCATCATATCGGACACGCAACGGAGGCGCCTCCAAGTTTTTCAAAATAAAATTCTGAGAGGCGTCTTATCTGCGGACAGATATACGCGGATCCGTGACTTGCACGAAAGCACCGGTGTGGAATACATCTCTGATTATATCAGCGATATATCAGAGAGGTTCTACACGGTGTCCGTGAAAGGAACGGAAATGACGCAAATATCACCCAAATCCGATATGATAACCAAAATCAAATTAAACATGGGCCATTGGCCCAGGGCCAATTTATAAAAGGCTTCCAGTCTATTTTCGGGCATCCTAAACGGTCCCCCCTTAAAGCGAGCGCCATGCCGAGATACCGATTGACACCTCCCACAAAGCCCCCAACCTCTACCTAACATATTTAATATTTATTTTCATATTTAAATGTCCGCGTGCGGACTCAAATATGAATTCTGTAAATTTTGTATAAGTGTATATGAGGCGTATAGAATCAAACCCCGCTAACTCCACTTTTGTCCAAAAATGATATTTTGATTTAATTTCACAGCTAATTTGCCAATGAATCTGGTCGTGTGAATCTTAACTTTCAAAACACGCTAAAAGAGGTCTAAAATATGGCAAAAACATCGCGTTTATTTTCAAAACCCGCTAACTCCCTGCACATGTTACAATCAAATCCCGCCAACTCCATTTTGACCAATGACGTTGCTCTATTAGATACGAGCACATGTTTATGTATCATTGCATCAGTTGATGTTTAGATTTCTATCGTGCAGGATCTGAGTTATTGCTTTTAGTGATTTTTATACATAAGTTTTAAATATAAATATGGATGAGTATAATAAACCCGTACAAAAATGTACACCGAACAAAGCCCGAAAATGTTTAGCAAACAAATCCAACCGAAAATCAGAGAAGCAAAAGATTGAGAGGTAAGTCCTATTGTGTAATTTTGGTAAAAATGTGTTTCTAAGTGTATTTTTATATACTCAAGTCAGGATCTTTTTGCAAGTAAGCGTTTTTTTGTCGAAAATCTAAACTAGGACATTTTTTAAAATTGTTAATTGCTACTTTGATAACTACAATTAGGGGCACATTAAAATTTGTTAAAATAAGAATGTATAAGTTTAATTTTGTATAATTTGTAAGTAAAATGAAAAGCCGGTTTGTTGTAATCTCAATAATATGTCACTTTCAACTTATTTTTAGATACAAGCCTAAAAGACCACCGGGTGTCCCAAGCTGTAATCATGCAACGAAGAGCTTCCGATGCAGCACTCTAACCAAATTTGACATATCTGATTTTCACTCAAAGTTTTATGCTACTCCTGCAAAAATTGATCAAGATAATTATATTGTGAAGTATACCAACGTTCAATTGCCAAAGCGGAAGCGCCCAAAGAATAGTTCGAGGCAAGTGAGAAAATTAAGTTACAAATTTTTTGTAAGGAATAGAAGCGGAAAAATAATTCCAGTTTGCAAACCTGCGTTTCTGAGTATACTGGATATTAATAAAGATAGAGTTTATGGAGTTTTAAAAAGACATTTTGAAAGTGGGCAAATGGCACATGAAAACCGGGGTGGAGATCATAAAAGCAAGAAATATCAATGTAGGCGAGAGACAATTCAGTTCTTTTTGGAATCTTTCAAATGTCAGGATTCACATTATTGCAGGTCAAAGAGTTCTTGTCGTGTATATTTGCCGTCAGAACTAAACATCAGAAAACTGTACCAAATGTATTCAAATTCAGCACTTGACAATGTCAGTGTTAAAGAATCATTTTTTAAACATGAATTTTGTACAAAATATAACATTGGCTTCGGTTCTCCGAGGACTGATGTATGTTCCACATGCATTCAGATAAGTGAAAAAATAAAGCTGGCGAGAGATGATCCTCCTAGAAAAGCTACACTGATGGCTGAAAAAACAGTGCATAAACTTAAGGCACGAGCTTTTTTTGCATTACTAAAGGAAGAAAAGCCTGAAATGATAACATTATCATTTGACTGCCAAAAGAATTTGCCAGTTCCAAAACTTCCAGACCAACAGGCATATTTTTCAAAGCAATATAACTTCTACAATTTTACTATTGTCTGTGGTAGTTCCAAGACCACGTTAACTTCAGAAAACGTGTTTTGTTATTGTTGGAATGAAACTGTTCGGCCGAAAAGCTCTAATGAAATTGCTAGTGCTGTTTTCCATCGGCTCATAAACATGAATTTGGAGGGTAAAACGCACATTAGACTTTTTGCTGATGGTTGTGGTGGCCAAAACAAAAACACCACCATGATGGGAATGTGTTCAAATTAGCTGGAATGTTATGCGCCACCAAATATTAAGAAACTTGAGATAATTTTTCCTGTAGTTGGACACAGTTTTATACCACCCGACAGGGTGTTTGGAAATATCGAGAAAGCTATAAAAAAAAAGAGATAATTACGACCCCACAGCAATATATTGAACACATAAGACAATATGCCACAGTATTAAAAATGGGTGACGATGTCCCTGTTTTGGATTGGAAGAAGGAATCCCAAAATATACTAAAGCCACCTGGAGCATGGCACTTTAAATTTAATCCTTCGAAACGGTTTAAAATTACTCTTGACAAAAATCGAATTACGAAAGTTCAAGGTGAAGTAAACTACAGAACTGAATTAGGCAATCCTAGAAGTGTTACGAAGAAAAATAAGCAAATCAAATCAATGAATCCTCAACAACTTCCTGTGAACGTTCCTGTCAAACAAGATAAAATTATAGCAGTAAGTAAATTATTAGAATCACACTATGGCGAAAACTGGAGGCTTAACGAGGATTTTGATTTTTTCGTAAATATTGAACTTCGCCAACCAGATCAAGCTGATGCTAATGAAGAGCTTCCAGATTTGCAGTGCGAACCAGTTGAAGAGCTGGGATCTCTGTCTATTTAAAAAATGTGTTCTAAAAGAATTTGTGTTTTATTCAAAATGTTTCCGTTAAAATTTATAGAATTACAATTTCTGTTAATTAAAATAAACATGATTTAAGACATACTACATTTTTATTTTTATAGTGAAGTAAGTTAAAAAAGTAACTAAAGAAGCTCTACCTATTTGCTGCGTATTTCGGACCCTGAATCAGAATCAAAACCCGCTATATCCATTTTTCACAATCAAAAGCCGCTAACTCCAAACAAAAACCTAAATATTTAGCCTAAAACTTAGAGCCAGAGCCATGGTGGATTTTTTACCAATACTTAGATATTTTTATACAGAAAATTTAAATTAAAAATATTTGGCAATCAAATATCAAAAAATAATCTAGCTAACGGTTTTTCTCAATTCCTGTAAAATTTTGCATTTTGGAGTTAGCGGGGTTTGATTCTATACGCCTCGTATATTCTGTAAATAAGTACCATAGTTAAGTTAGCAATGTAATTTTTAGGGAAATACAAAAAGTTCTTTGGCTTGTAAGCTTGTTGTCGCGGGTTCGATTCCCAATAGGTGTGATATTATTTTACAATTTTTTTTTTTTATTTTTTTTTTTTTTTGGTTCTAAATAACTGTATAGTCATCCTAACCTTAAATGTATGTTTATTTACTGTTTTGCCAACGTTAGTGGCTTTTTAAGGTTTTAGTCTTTTTAATGTCCTCCTTTTTTTCTTTCAATACTAATTATTATTGTTTTAGACCTGATGATGCTCTGAATAGAGCGAAACACGTGTAGCTTTAAGTAAATGTTGTGAGACCGTGACTTTGTGTTTTTCGTCTTAGATCAGTGATTTAACTATTAGATAAATAAATTAATTCGTTTTTCTCTAATAATTAAATATGAATAAAAAAATTAAAAGGTACACAAAACGTAAAAATCAAAGTCGGCCTATAACTATGAAATTCGGTATTCGGGCATAATTTTGCAATCTTTAATCTATAATTATAAACAACTTTTTCTTATAAACTTTTTTTATATCTTGCCTAGAATTACTACTTTACCCTCCACTTTACCTACTCATAAAATTTAAAACATGCTCGCATCAAGGATGCTTGATTAAAAAAAAATAAAAATATGCTAAATTTTATTTTTTAATCAAGCAGGGCTGGATGCCAAATGGTCAAATTTCAACTACAAAATTGTAGTTGAAATTTGACCTTGTAATTTTGGCCTATAAATTCCCTCATTCTGGGACACACTGTATAGTTGTCAAATTCATTAGGATGGGCCTTTTTTTTTGGAAAATAGGTTAATGAGTGCACTTATGGTACACCATGTTTTAATGTAATGTTCAACATGTGGCAAAAAACTTCAGATATTGTTGGAATGCAAATTTTGATAATACTCGCTGATATTTCATTTCCCTGGCTCAATTTATCTTTTACTTTTTTAAGAATACTTAAAAGTTCGTTTGGGCTTTATAGGCCTTAACAAGAAGCTTCTAGGGTTAGCTGCTGTCATCTCACTCTGTTTTTACAATTTTGTATGTATCTGCATACATTGGAAAAATCATCAATTAAACATTTAATTGATCCTTTACTTTCCTAACTTCCTTATTATAAGGAATATAAAATAAAAAAGATCTCTATAAAAGATCTTTTTGATTTTTCTGAGATATTAGTTTATTTGGAAAACTTTGATTAAAAATCGGTTCAAATATATTTGTAAAAGCACCCCATTAGCTATTTACATCACAATCATTCTGACCAAAAACGTCAGCCCAGTTCTCTTCTTTTAGCTGTTGAATAAAAAAAGGCTTGTTTTAGGAAAAAATCTTTTATATTGTTTTCGGTATATATACTGGTTTTTAGTTTCGAGGATTATTTTTTGCCCTTTATGATTTGAAATATGAGTTTGCAGTCATGCCTAGCACACAAGCAATATCAATATTGGTAAATATATTATTAATGCAACTATTCAACCTAGTCTTTTTTTCTGTAATTGTTGGATAGAAATTAAATGAGTTTTTGTTTATTTTTATTAGGTTTTAAAAGTTCAATATTAGTCGCCTGCAAACACAAAAGTAACTTTTTTATCATTTTTTGAAATAAAATATTCCTTATCTTAATTGATAATTTTTTCAGAATTTGATGAAGTTTTACCCTATTTTGGTACACTAATTTCAGTAGTTTAAACTCTGGTATAGTATTTTTTATTCATTTTACAACCCCACAACAGCCCTAATAAAGGACTAAATTCACCTTTAACTAAACATATTAGACTTTTCAAAGAAAAAGAAAAAAATGAAGACATTGTATGTATAATGCCATATGCAGTTATTGCTTATAACAATACTATACATTCCAGTACAAATTTTACATCCTTTGAACTAATCTACTTATGGATACATAAGATCCCATGAAAATAATGGCTGCTCATATTTATCCGGAATATATAAATTTGTATCGAATTAAAACCGAGGCATTATACCAAAAAATTTAAAATGATGCTATTAAGTTAAAAGAACAAATTATTGAAAAACATAACAAAAATCGAGCGAAGTATATCAGAAACAAAACAAAAGGCTTGGTAAACTTAAATCAAGATCCACTTTATGAACACAGATATTAGAAGATAATACAATTTCAGAGATTCAAAATCAAAATGACAATAAAAAAGAAATAGTTCATGTAAATGAAGCTAAAATAATGCTACTTGTTGCAGATTGATGATCGAAATCATCTATACCAACGGTATAGATGATTTCCATGATCTAAATAATAATCCTGGATTACTACCGTACAAATTAGGTAAGATTTTACTCTTATTATAAAAAAATTTTATACTTTCAAAAATTATGCGAAAATCTTAATTAACGCTTTATATACTGATTTTATTTATATGAGAGAATGTGAAAACACCTTGTTACCAAGCGTTATTTGCTTATGAAAAACGAATTGAACGTCGTATTAGACAAATAAACCCAAATATACATATTGAAAAACAAAAAACGAGATATTTTAAATCCTCTTGGCTCCTTAATAAAAGTAATTGCTGGAAATATTAATCAAAATGATGCGATCAAATGTTTGTGCAAATCAATATATTCTAAAAAGTCGCATATCACAATTAAAAACTACAATTAATCAAGTATCACTCAATCAATCAAATACACACCCCACAAAAATTATCGCATCACTTAATATTTTTTAAATATTTTAAATTTTTTGCCTGTTTTTAAAAATTTTATTGGTATTGATAATTAAATCACCAAATAATACGACTTTTGCAACATTTATTTTAAATCAGTTCAATCTCAGAGGACAAACATTTTGATTTACCAAAACATACAAAAATCAAAAAAATTGTACAAAACATGTATACAAAAAAAATGAACTTTATTTAAGCCAATGATTTCTAATAGCGTGTGTTACCGCCCCTGGCTCTAATTACAGCTTCCATTTGTCTTCGAAGGCTTCTAAACAGGTTCTGGAGGTATTTTTGCGCACGTTTGTCCAGAAGTCAAAAAGAACATTTTGAAGATTATCTAGTGTTCTTATTGGTGCTGGATGTTGCTGAATTTGCCATCCTAGATTGTCCCAGACATGTTCTATCGGATTAAGGTCCGGGCTATGTGCAGGCCAATTTAGGGTGGGTACCTCGACCTCTTCTAAGTATTGCCGAACAACTCTAGCAGCGTGTGGACGAGCATTATCATGCATTAGCACCGATATAGGGCACTACATGGGGTTCTAGGATATCGGTTATGTACCTATCAGCATTTAGTCTTCCATCATTCACTGGTACTAGCTCCGTGCGACCCTCAAAAGAAATTCCTCCCAAACTATGATAGAGCCACCACCAAAGCTTTCAGTTTGACAAAAATTAACCTGATCGTGCCGTTCAACACGTCGCCTATATACTGGTACACGCCTATCTAATGAATATAGACAAAATCTCGATTCATCCGTGAATAAAATATTGGACCAATCTTGAATATTCCAATTTGCGTGTTCTCTAGCAAATTGAGAGCTAAATAGAGAAAAGAGCTACAATAAACTTAGCTGGTTATGGTCCCAGTGACTTCACAAAAAAAAGCAAAAGATAGGGGGAAAAGGGGACAAGCACGAGGACGTTGGGGGAGGTAGGGAGGGTAGTGGGGTGTGGGGATAGAGTGGAGAGGGGACTACGCTTTATTCCACAAAACATTGCTATGTAGGTAAATTGGGCGGGGTGGTGCTGATCTCGGTCCCAGACGCTCGCGCTGAATGATTTATGGGTGAGAATTCCACCCAGCAGAACGCCGGAGAAAGCGCGCCAGGCCAGGTGGGAGCTGGTGAGTCCTCGGGATGTGGTCGTTAGAGGAGCACCAGGTGCCTCTAGCTCCGAGGATCAGCCCGGAGATGATGATATTGTCCTCGGGGTAGAGCTGGCGGATGGTGTCAAGAAAGCTCGGTTGGGAGTACGTGGCAACCTTGCTGTCAAATTGGTCCTGCAAAGGTCTGGGACTTTCCCAACAAACGGCGACGTCGATTACTGCTGTGACCCCGTTGGTGGTTCGCACGATCAAGTCGGGCTTATGGAGGCGTCCATCGGAACCTCGGATGGAGGGCTCAACTTGAACGGAATGGCCTTTGCTGTTGCAGGATTTAGCCATTTCCGAAACAGCGTGGTCCTGGCGTCGGATGCGCTGATGGTGGGTGACGGGGCATCGCTGCAGTACATGAGACAGGGTTTCAATCCTATCGCATCCTCCGCGACATCTTTTCGAATTCCGGGGGGCCTGGATGTTGTGGAGACCGCCCCTGGTAGGGAGAGTGTTAGTTCTCAGCTGAACTGCGTGAACGTAGTCGGCGCCGGACCAGTGGGGGGGAGGGTCTTTGATCCACTGGTGAGTTGCCCTTGCTTTGGAATGTTCGGGCAGGCCGGCTCCGCTGAAGGTGTTTTGGAGTTTGTTACGCCAAAAAGAGGGCTGCTCCCTACCTCTGCCGAAGCCGTCTAGAAGCTTATGTAGGCGCAGACGAAGGTGGCCTACGTAGCTGGAGGAAAGGATAGTGACGAGTTGTTGATCGGCTTTGCTGGTGAGGCGATCAAGCCGCCCGAGGAGGATGTCTGGGATTCTGCTGGAGAGGCAGAAGAGGCCCAGGCCTCCGTCTTTCAGGCAGTCTGGCTGGGGAGGTGGAGGAAAGTCTTGACAGTGCGCCGGATGGATTTGTCAGCTTGGCTTAAGAGTTTGGCCGTGACTTTGGGATTCTGGAAGGCGTATAGAAATTTGGGTATTAAGGAATCCCTCAGAAGCAAAAGTTTCTGGCTCGGCTTAAGGGGCGAGCGCTGAAGGTTGCACAAAGTCCGAAGGAGGGAGTCGGTTCCCATGAAGCCGTATCGGTAACCGAGGTACTTGTAGGAGGCTTCTGTGGCCACTAGGGGAAGTGGAATGGCGTCTATGAAGAGCCTGATAGCGTTAGCGAGGTAGAGTTTTTTTTCTGTTTAGGCAGAAGCTTTACTACCAGGCTGGAGCACTTGGTAGGGTTTAGCTCCTTATGACGCTGGGCGAAGAACTGGGTGCAAGATCTGAGGAGGAACTGCATCTCCCTGGCGGAAGGGGTTAGGAGAAGCAGGTCGTCCGCGTAGGCGAGGCTGTTGATTTTCACCCCATTGGCTACGATACCAGTGGGTTGGTTATCGAGGCTGCACAGTAGTGCGTCCAGTACCATGTTGAACAGCAAGGGCGAGAGAGGATCACCTTACTTTACTCCCCTGTTAATGGGAATCGGGTTTGTACTTACGCCCCCTACAGACACAGTGGTGTGGCAACCGAAGAGGCCCCAGCGATAAACCGGGCCAGGCGTGGGTCGAGATTGAATCTATCCAGGGCTCGGAGTATGGAGGTGTGAGGCACTGTGTCGAACGCCTTTCTTAGGTCGAGGGATGTTACGGTGTAGGGTTTAATGTTTTCTCGGCACTCCTTGATGACGCTCTGGAGTAGCAGCGAGTTGGCCATTGGGCCATCCAGAGATATAAAGCCACTTTGGGAGTGATGAAGTTGGAGGCAGGAGAGGCGTACTGCAAGGAGTCGGTGCATCGTCCGGATGAGAATGTTCGCAACTGTGATGGGTCGCCAGGAGCTGACATCGTCGAGGTTGTTTTCACTCTTGGGATAAGAGTGGTCCTGCAAAGCTTAAGAGAGGCAGGGGTGATGCTGCATGGCATTGAGAAGAATCGCCACGCTCTTGACCGGGATCTTTCGGAGGTCCGACGACGTCATCTTATCGGGGCCAGCGAAGTTTGAGGCTTTGGGGTCTAGAATGGCCTTCTTGAGGGAGTCAGTAAGCCCGGATAGGTGCATACAGGCCGCGGATTGGTGTCTTGCGGTCGGTAATGGCGTGTGTATCGGGCGGAAAATTGGCTGCGAATATGTCCTCATAGTGGGTCGTGACTTCGTCGATGGGGGGATGTACAGAAGTTGCGCCGGGTTCAAGACCTTTGTGTATGAGGTTGGCCAAGGTGGCCCGGTGTGTTGGGCACTGGGTGGCGGCGGGGCAGCCAGATGGCGCGGTACATAGACTCCAGGAGCGCCGGGCGGTGGTTATTGGCCGCGGGATCCAGGAGTTGCTGCGCGAGGTCTCTGAGAGTTAGATCTATTAATAGATTTTGCGCATGCTTGATGAGGTAGACTTTATCCGGGTCGGGGTCCTCAGTGGGCGGCTCGTTGTTTGTTGTTCCCTGGAGAGGGTGGAGTTGGAGACGGAGCGGCGCCCTCGAGTTGGATGGTAGGAGGGTTCTGGGGACTGGTTTCAGTAGGAGGGGGGGGGGGAGAAGACATCGTCATCATCCTCTTGGTCGTTAGAGACAGGGGCCACTGTGATAGAGGTTGCCAGTGCGAGCTCGTCGAACAGAGAAGTTTCGACTAGCTCTGGAGAGGCGTTCGGGTTGACGGGTGCATCGTCAGGCTGCGGCGGAGACCATTCCTCGAAATGAGGCACAGGGGGGGGGCGTCAGTGGACCAAAAGGGTGGTCCATAGCGTCGAAGCGGGGGGGCGACAGAGCAGGCGTTTCAGCGGCTTCTCGGCGCTCGGCTTCGATACTTTCTTCGATTCTTCGATTCTTGAATTTAGTCGATAGTGCGCTGAAACTTGTTGGAGAGATGTTTATTAATGTTAATTCCCTCATACTCCAGTACCTCCTGGACGATCTGTAGTTGTTCCAGGGCGGAGATGGGGTTGCATTTCCTGTTGTCGGCCTTCTCAGCCTCTTCGAACTAGGTTTTGGGGTGAGCCTTCCTTCTGTGCAACTGCAGCCCGGCCAGCGTACGATAGTAAATGTCAGTGGTGCAGTGAAAAGAGAAGTTGTTTCTTCCAGGGCAGTTGAGCCTACAATGATGGTTAAGCCCACTGGCGCTGCAGTATTCCCTATCGCAGTCGGGGCAAGAGAAGACGTCCTCATCGTCACATGCGCTTGCAGTGACGATCTCACCGGGAGCACGCGCGAAGTATCTGCCCTTGACTTGCAGAACCTGCTGGCGTGGGACCGCATACCCTGAATGTGGCGAAACATTTGCCGCAGCCGTTGGTGCATGGGTGCTTGTTGCTCTCCTCGGAATCAGACATTGTTAGTGGTGTGGTTGTGTAGATGTAGCGTTGGGGTGTTGGCGAGGGTATAGGTGTAATAAGAGAGGGGGGGAGGTTGGGTGGGGAGGGTGTAGGTAGAAATTTTGGCCGGTCGGGAGGGAATTAGGAAGTTGCTAAAACCCAAGAAATAAAAATAGAGAGCAACGACAAAGCAAATAATTGGACCGCTAGCGGTGGGGACAAGCCAAGATAGCGTGGGCCGCAACGATGGCCGATGGGGGAAGGACGGCAGTGAGAGCGGGAGCGGGGGAGTGTTTACGAAATTCTGGAAAGGGAGTAGCATCTGGGCCACTCGCGTCTATATCCCAACACTATTGCGGAGAATGCGCTTGTCAGGCAAAATATAATATTGCATTTAAATTTGGAAGATGGGAAAACCATGTATCGTTCTAAGAGCATTTTGTATTTTTTTTGAGTAGGACATATTTTTTTCTGCTCGTAAAAATAGTACAAAATTTTATTTGTAACTCTTTTTTATTTTGTTTTAAATTATTGTATTTAGGAAATAAACAAAAATAATGTTATTCTTTTCGTTTAATATAAAAAAATATCGTGTATTATCACTTCACTATCAATTAATTATCACAAACAAAGTTTACTAAAGTAGTATAATCATCAAACTCTTCATCCTCAACTTTTCTCTTTCTTTTCCTTTTAGGGATTTCAAAGATGTAGTTACTGGTAATGGCTGTCTACGATTTTGTAATTCAGATTTCTTGTTATGAGGGTAGTACTCACTAGAAACTAGAGGGGCTTATTGTAGTTGTTTTCATTGCACTAATAGCAGAAATTATAGTTTTGATGTTTTTCTTTGCATAAGTAATTTCTTCTAAATTATTGCTATTTGATATCAAGCTTGTCAGAATGCTTAGTTCTTCCAGAGTTGACTTTTTTTCTAACTGAACGGTATCTCTAGTGTTTTGATTAAGTTGACAGGATATAAGCTGATGTTCATCATCAATATTATTTTCATCAATATATAATGAAGAATCTTCATCATTCATGGAGAAAATATTTTCTCGTGGAGTAGGAGGGTACCTTGTACAAACCATATGTATATGTTTACACATGTTACACTGTATACGAGTAGCATAATCGTGGCAAGTACATGAATATGTATGAAGGCAGCATTTACATTTATTGCAATTAAAATTGCATTGGCATACTTCATGAGTATCTTTAATACATTCAACAGTATAGTATTCTAAACCCGGAGTACTATTCGTGTTCTTAGATGAAGCAACAAGCCATTTCTGTTTAGGAATATCTTCAAAAATTTGAACAGTGTGCGCAAATTGCTCGGCAATTTTATAACGTTTTCTTAACTCACTAAGTTTATAGGGAACCCTGTTTCTTGATATTGTCACCAATCTTCTTAAAAATTTCATACGAAGGCATTCTAAAATGTTATTAATGCTGACATCCAGTCTTCTCTGACATTTTCCTGCCATTTGAGGATTATGTTTCAACTCCTGGTGCCATTTTTCCAGACACATGTTAGTGTTCTTTTTAAATCCTTTCCGGAAACAATGGGCCCATTGTTCAGGTCTTTTTGCATAGTAAGTGGCAAAGTACAGTCCATATTTTTTTGTATCCTCATCACTAGTTATACTTTTTATCAGATTAGTCATCATTTTCTGGAAAGTTAACTCATCAAGTTCATTAATTAATAATTTTATATTTTTCTCAACTTCTTTGCGTTTTTCAACCGAATTTATTTTAGAGAGTTTATCATTAAGATTTCTTTTTATATGCCAGTCACATAAAACTTTGTTAGGTGAATGTTCATAAACTTTCACAAAGGCATTATAAAATATATTACAATCGTCCGACATAAAAATTCTGGGCTTAAGTTCTGGAAATTTTTCTTTTAGACAAGAAAAAAAAATCTTGTATATTACTTCTGTCTGGGTAATTGACCATAAAAAAGCTACTGGAAACCCTTCGTAGTCTTCATCGACTACCATAAGTGTTGTAAGCTGTATTTTGTACGGATTGGTCCCATGGGTTGAATCAATCATTAAAATGTTATGCCCATATTTTGCAAGCATTTCTGTTTGAGCTGCATTCATAAAAATTAAAAGAAAATTATTTTTTCCTATGGTACTATGTTCTACACCATAAGGTTTATACAATAATATAGGATTATCTAAGTTAGACATCTATTTCAATTTTTCAATTAAAATAGTTACACTTTTAGTGTCGTCTTCATCAAAAATCATGTCTGAATTTATTTTAAAGGATTTACTTACATTGTGTAAGTCATGTTTTGTTGTATAGCTAATTCTGGCTGAAGGGTTAAAATTTTTACTCAAATCATTCAAAATTTTGTAATGGGGAATTCCTTGAAACATTTTTCCTGCTAATTGTTCACGTTCAAACTATGTCATTCGCAGCCTTTCTACTTCCAGCTTATATCCTATGTGGGTGGATATATACTTGACCATAATGTTCCCTTAAAAAATAATGACAAAATTAGGAAACATGCCAATTTCAGTAGAAATGTTTCTACTATTCCTATAAAAGTAATCTTAAAAATATAGTACCTACCTTTGTAATTTATATTTGTTGTTATCCTTGCTGGACAAATAGACCCAATTTTATTTGAACCCTTAACGTTTGGTTGCCGCTCTCTTTTTGTATTTTTGACATTTTCTGTGTAGTTTCCAGATCGGTGACAAATATATTTTATTATTTTTGTTTTCCGCACTCCTTAAACTCATCAAATGAATTAAATTCCAGGTTTTCTTGCTTCAATGGTAAGTCATGCACATTGGAAAAATGCTGATCCAGTTCAGTCATTAAAGAAAACAAAGTGCTGCATAAAGGGCATTTTAAGGTCTTTAAAGTGGATGGTTTCACGAAATCTTTGTGTTTCCTTTTCATGTGAACGTTAATATTTGATTTTGTACTACATTTCGTCCCACACTCCGTGCAAACATCACAATTTTTCTACAAAAAATGGGAATTAATATTCTTACAACCTCAATAATGATAATAACTTACTGGGCATTAACCAGCTCCTCCATTTTTTGAAATGAAACACAAGAACACAATTGTGATATAAAACAAGTAACAAGTGATAATCACATAATAACTTTGCAAATGGGCAATGTCTCGCATTAGTGTTGGGATATAGACGCGAGTTCTGGGCCAGGGCTCACGGGAGTCCATCTTTATCCTGCCGTGGGCCCGGACGAAGTTCTTGTAGGTGGCTTCCAGGTCAAGAAGAAGTCCACGTCGAGAGAATACGCGCTGGAGTAGTGCCAATAGGAGTTCTGGTTCGGTGGGGATACCAGAGCTTAAGTAACGATCATCTACTACCGAAGTTACCCTTTTGCGGCCTTGTCCGGGTCGTCTGGATAGTTGTCCTGTTTCTTGGTAGGGATTAACAACTCTGGATATGGTGCTTTGTTGAACTCCCATTATCCGAGCGACGTATCTTTGACTGCGGCCATCTTCTATGAGCGCAATGATTCTAGCGGCTTCTTCATTAGTCACATGTCTTGTTAAACGTTCAGGCACATCCATTATTAACAATAAATTTAAATTTTTACTTTAGAATAACACTATTTGCTTAGAACGTTTTCGACCTTAATGCATTCGCCAACACAGGAATAATCTACGCGAACATTTTTGCTTCAAAAAAATATGTAAGAAATTCCGATAATTTTTTGTTCATGATAAGAAACCAGAAATATATATCATCATTCATCAAACATCAATGATATATCAAATCATTTATAATATAATTGGAAAAAACAGAAGTAGCTATATCTTTTGCTACACTGTAAAAAATCGACTGTTAATTTTAACACGCAAAAGTGGTGTATATAGGTCCACACTAGTGCGTGTTAAAATAACCACTGGCAAAAAGTGGTTGTTTTTATTTAAAAAAAAAACATTTATTTTATCCAATTAAGCGTGTAAATAAACGAACGAAAATAAAATTTAAAAAAACCCTTCCGTATTGTTAAAAGTATATTTTGAGTGTCAAATGTATTTAAATAAAAGTAAAATTTAATCACCCACTTTGGTTTCAATTAAATTTACACAGGTGTTTAAAATATTTATTTCGGGTTTAATATTATTATGAAAATGTAAATACGTTAATTATTCTCCTAGTTTTTGGACAATTTTATTAGTATTCTGTAGTTAAAGTTGATTCGTAGGGTTTCTTTAGGGTTCTACTTACGTTTGGTTTATTATTTTTATCTATAGTGTTTAGTTTTTAAGTAGTTCATCTTGTTCGAGAGCCCCATTTTGGCCCTAATTTAGGTTATTTAGGTTATATTATTGTAATCCCTGTAGTTCTAATTTTCTAGAATTTATATACTTGCTTGCTTTGACTGTCAGTATTCTCCTAATATTATTGGTCTCTTTGGGCAAAAACAATGAAGATAATTCTAAATATTTCGAAACTGTTCCATCGGGTTTTAAAAGGACGCGCTTCATGACAATTTATTCAGTTTTAATTGTTTAGTCAGTTTTTACCTTGGAAACAATTAAACGACAGTCAAGGCGAGTTAGGTTAAGTGTTTTTGACGTTGACAATTAAAAGTGTGTTCCCGAATTTCGTTACAATTGGTGTCAGAAGTAAAGGATATTTGGAAGCTCATTTTAGTGTATGCCTTTAACAAGAAGTCAGGCCAAGATGGAGACCGAGAAATTGATGGAGCTGCTATTAAGGAAGTTTGACGAGCAAAAAGTAGAACAAGAAGAACGAGACCGCAAACAAGAAGAACGAGACCGTAAACAGAAGGTAGAACAAGAAGAACGAGACCGTAAACTGAAGAAAGAACAAGAAGAATAAGACCGCAAACAAGAAGAGCGAGACAAGAAACAGGAAGATTTACTAAAGACAATTAAATCTGACCTGAAGAAGGAAAATGAAGACCTGATAAGGACCATGAAAGATGACCTAAAGAAAGAAAAAGAAGACCTGATTCGAACCATGAAAGATGACTTACTTAATTTAAAAAATAATCTTAAAAAGGAGCAGGAGGAACGAGACAGAAAACAAGAGGAACGAGTTTTACAACTTAAAGAAGATCTGGAGAAGAATCAGAAACAATTAATGACTAACTTTGAAGCAACAGTAGAAGAAGAATTGGGGCAAGTACAAAAAAAGATCCAAGAACTAGAGATGAAAGTAAAACGGACTCCTCTTCATCCCGATCCTGGAATGCAAACAATGATGAAAGTAAAGCCACCAAAAATTCGACGGCAAAGAAGCTTGGAGTACCTATTTGAATCAATTTGAGGCCGCTGCTAGGGGAAATCGCTGGGATAACGAAGAAAAGGCAATCAATCTTAAGCTAAGCCTTAGAGGAGAAGCTACAGAAATATTAAGAATGGTGCCATCTGAGGATCAGCTCAATTTCGACGTACTGGTGCGTACCTTAGAGATGAGATACGGTGAAGCCCATCTACAACAAGTGTACCAGGCTCAATTGAAATCTAGAAGACAACAACCCGAGGAAGGACTCCAACAGTTTGAGGCCGATGTTGCTCGATTAGTAAATCTGGCTTACCCTTCAGCCCCAACAGAGTTCCGAGAACAAATTTCTATAAATTGTTTTATTGACGGAGTTCGAAATCCAGATACTAACCACGCTCTAAGGATGGCTCATCATAAAAGTATATCAGAAGCTTTGGCCCATGGACTAGAGTATGAGGCAGCTTTTCAAGCAACTAGAAGGCAGACACGAATAAGACAAATCAGAACTTCGGAAAGTGATCTCGAAGACCGCCTAAAGAAGCTTGAATCATTATTAGCGAGGAAACCTAAAAGACCATTGCAATGCTGGAATTGCAATGAGGAGGGGCACCTTAAACGTCAATGCCTCAAGCCTTTAAGAGATCCAAGGAACCAGGAAAACTTCAACTAGTCAGCTTTATGGGGCGCAAGCTGGCTGGGTGCTACCAAGCCCCACGTATAAGACTAAACCGGCTGCCACATCCTGGAGAGAGCTTGGTAGTACCGGAAAAATATGCGGCCGTGAATGTGAGATGGTAGTGGATACAGGATCAAGTCATACTATCGTGAAGCCGAACATCGTAGCACACTGTAGGCTCTCAGCACCACCCAATTTAATTCTGGAGTCTGCAAATGGAAAAAGGATCCCGATTCTTGGATTGCACGAAGCTACAGTCACCATTGGCTTAACAACATTCCAACAGCCAGTACTAGTGGCAGAAATCATGGATGATGTCATATTAGGATTAGATGTTATGAATGCTCAGCAGTTTAAAATGGATGTATATAACCGGATATTGACGACGAGAAATGAAGAGATTTTTATGCACCACCTATATGAAGATAAAGTAAATACCAGAGTCGTTAAGTTATTCAAGGATGTTACCATACCAGGAAATTCAGAGGTGGTGGTTTATGCTACAACTGGAGGAAAAGAGGGAGAAACTGTTTTGATTGAGCCCATGGAAAACTGCAAACTATATGGTCAAGGAATTTTTCCAGCCAAGACGTTAACTACGCAGAAGAAATCTACTATTTTGGTTCGAATGGTAAATTTAAAAGGATATGATCAACACCTGAAACAAGGAGAGAACATTGGCGTATGCTCTGAAGTAGTGGCAGTCATGAAAAATGCTGATAGAAGTCGTTATTTAAACAGACCTTTTCCTGTATGTTTACAAAACCTATTTGAAGAATCTTCTGCCAATTTAACCATGGACCAGTGTAGTAAATTGCGACGTCTTCTTGAAGAAAATCAAGATGTGTTTTCCTTGCACGATAAAGACCTGGGAAGAACTGATTTGGTGCAGCATCGAATTAACACTGGAGACAATACTCCGATTAAACAAGCACCTCGAAGAATTCCGATAGCTAAACAAGGAGAAGTTTCCTCAATGCTTCAAGAAATGAGGACACAAGGAGTGATAGAGCCTTCTCAGAGTCCTTGGACATCTCCAGTTGTGCTAGTGAAGAAAAAGGATGGATCCACTAGATTTTGTGTAGACTATCGGCGACTGAATGATATTACCAAGAAAGACAGTTATCCCCTACCAAGAATTGACGACACCCTGGACACGCTATCAGGTTCACAATGGTTCTCAACACTCGATCTAAAGAGTGGATACTGGCAGGTAAAGATGCACCCAGAAGATAAGGAAAAGACCGCATTCTCGACTGGAACAGGACTTTGGCAGTTTACAGTAATGCCCTTTGGACTCTGCAATGCTCCAGCTACCTTTGAGAGACTTATGGACACAGTTTTACGTGGAATGACTTTGGAATCATGTTTAGTTTATCTGGATGACGTTATCATACTGGGGAAAACATTTGAAGATCATTTGAAGAATATTCAAAAGGTATTTGTTAAACTGCGAGAGGCCAACCTGAAGCTAAGTCCTAAAAAATGTTGCTTATTTCAAAAAGAAGTTCGATACCTTGGCCATGTAATATCAGAAAAAGGTGTCAAGACTGATCCAGATAAAGTAGAGCGATCGAAAAATGGCCACGACCCACTGACAAACACCAGTTAAGAAGCTTTCTGGGCCTTTGTACCTATTACAGAAGATTTGTAAGAAATTTCGCTAATCTTGCAAAGCCTCTACATAAGCTCACGGAGGACAAAGTGGTATTTAGTTGGTCAACAGACTGTGAAGAAGCATTTCAACAGTTAAAGAGAGCACTATGCACATCTCCAATTTTAACATATCCGATTCCTGGACAAACTTTTATTTTGGATACCGATGCGAGTAATGTTGGAATTGGGGCCGTTCTATCACAAAAATATGAAGATGGCGAGCAAGTGATAGCTTATTTCAGTAAAACATTATCAAAACCAGAAAGAAACTATTGTGTCACTAGACGAGAGCTATTGTCAGCAGTAAAAGCTATTGAGCATTTCCATAAATATTTGTATGGTCAACGATTTATCCTTAGAACCGACCATGCTTCGTTGAAATGGCTGTTTCAGCTTAAAAACCCCGAAGGACAAATAGCAAGGTGGCTTCAACGATTACAAGAGTATGACTTTACAATAGAACATAGGAAAGGCGCATATCACCAAAATGCCGATGCTTTATCGAGAAGACCCTGTATTGAAACATGTCAACATTGTTTTAAAGAGGAATCAAAACAGCATCCAGAGATATTTACTTGTAATCGTATTGGCCTTCACAGTTCTAAAGAGTGGGATGTAGCTAGTTTAATCCAAGATCAGTGTGATGACCCAGTATTTGGTCTTATTTACGAACTGAAATCTCGAGAAATTTCAAAACCAGAATGGAAAGACATTTCTGACAAATCTCCAGAACTTAAAGCTTATTGGTCTCAATGGAATTCATTGGTTATAAAAGATGGATTATTAAAAAGAGTCTGGGAGAGCGTAGATGGAAAAGAAAAGACATATCTGACAGTCCTTCCTCGAAAACGTATTCCGGAAGTCCTTGAAGCTGTTCATGGCGGTGTCGGCGGAGGACATTTTGGAGTTAGTAAGACCTTGGCAAAAGTGAGAGAACGGTTTTACTGGCTGAACAGTCATCAAGATGTTGAACGCTGGTGCCGACAGTGTGAGCAGTGTTCGTCAAGCAAGGGCCCAAAAACCCGGACAAGAGGAAAGATGATGCAGTATCTTGTTGGTGCACCTTTTGAACGAATTGCCATAGACGTAGCAGGACCCTTTCCTACTAGTAGCTCCGGAAACCGATATGCTCTTGTTGCTATGGATTACTTTAGTAAGTGGCCCGAGGTTTATCCGATTCCAAACCAAGAAGCAACGACAGTAGCTGAAGTGCTGTTCCAGAACTGGATTTGTCGATTTGGTGTACCCAGAGAGATACATTCAGACCAAGGAAGGAACTTTGAGTCACAAATATTCCAACAAGTATGCCAGTTGCTGGGAATCGATAAGACCCGTACAACCCCACTACACCCTCAGTCTGATGGAATGGTTGAAAGATTTAACCGCACATTTGAAACCTATTTAAGGATGGTAGTAAACTCTAAGCAAACCGACTGGGATACCTGTATACAACCATTCCTATTGGCATATCGTTCTTCTATCCACAAGTCAACTGGAAAAAGCCCGGCAAAAGTTGTCTACGGTGATGAACTTCGTTTACCTTTGGACATTATTACTGGAAGACCCCATAAGTCTGAAACCCTGGAGGAGTACGTCGACCATTTACAAGAGCGTTTATAAATTGTTCACGAACAAGCACGGGATAAACTTCATCTAGAAAGTAACAGAATGAAATCACGTTATGACATAAAGGCAAATTCTACCGGTTTTAATCCTGGGGATAAAGTCTGGTTATACAATCCACGGAGGACGAAGGGCAAGTCACCAAAGCTCCAGAAGGATTGGGAAGGTCCATTCAATGTGGTCACCAGAATCAACGACGTGGTGTACCGTATCCAGCGACATCCGACAGCGAAGATGAAAATTGTAAACATCGTCCGGCTAGCGCCCTATCATGACTCAGGTGGTCCCATGTTTGATCGGGACGATCAAACTTGAGAGGGGAGCAGTATTATGAAAATGTAAATACGTTAATTATTCTGCTAGTTTTTGTACAATTTTATTAGTATTGTGTAGTTAAAGTTGATTCGTAGGGTTTCTTTAGGGTTCTACTTACGTTTGGTTTATTATTTTCATCTATAGTGTTTAGTTTTTAGGTAGTTCATCTTGTTTGAGAGCCCCATTTTGGCCCCAATTTAGGTTATATTATTGTAAATCCCTGTAGTTCTAATTTTCTAGAATTTGTATACTTGCTTGCTTTGACTGTCAGTATTCTCCTAAAATTATTGGTCTCTTTGGGCAAAAACAATGAAGATAATTCTAAATATTTCGAAACTGTTCCATCGGGTTTTAAAAAGGACGCGCTTCGTGACAAATCATTCAGTTTTAATTGTTTAGTCAGTTTTTACCTTGGAAACAATTAAACGACAGTCAAAGCGAGTTAGGTTAGTGTTTTTGACGTAATAAAAGTGTGTTCCCGAATTTCGTTACAATATTGAAAAATAGATACCTTTAACTGAAATTAATATAAAAATAAAATCGCAAAATTTAAAAGGTTTTGAATAAGGGTGTAACAACACTATAAAATATAGAAAATAGGCCATATTTTAATTTGCAATACAGGCAAACACTTAATTACTAATTCTTAAAACTAGAAAAAGTTAATAAGAAAAAAAAAACAAATATTTTGTTTAACAGTATGAAGGGTCTCATCGCGATTATACAGGATATCCAAAATAAGGATGAGCAGTAAATGGTTTAATTAGGCGAAAGTTGCGCAATATAAATGCAATGATTGAATAAATGCAATCTAAAAATTGGAAAAATGCCAAATACTTCCTAATATTCAGGAAAACGGTGAAATTTGGCAAAATGGTTTTTTAATTTTTTTCTGGCGTTATTTGAAAATACAAAATAAAATCATTTATACATTGTTGTAAACACTTTCTCTCATTTACAAGTTAACATCTTTAACTTTTAAATACGACGTTCCTTCTTTAGAGAGTCATAATCAACTTTGTTTCTTCTTGTCGACGCCGTGTTGGCCACTTGCAGTTTTGAATAACCCTTTTAATTACTTTTTCAACGAGGTAATTTCTAGTGAGTAGTTGGAATCATCCCTATTAAATATTATATACCTCTCTCTCTTTTAAATACAATTTCGAATTTCAAAAAATTCAAAACATACTTTATTCATAAATACATGGTACCTACTTGTTGAGATGGTACCTCTATGATATAAAATAGGCACATTAATCGACATATTACTAACACATAATTTAAAAACAATACACAATAGTGGGTTCAACATACTAGTATAAACACAAAATGTATTTTCAATTTCAAAGCAAAACGACTTAAAAATTTTTTAGAGTAACATCACAAATTCTAACTTTTACATCTTTACTAAAAACTAATTATATACTATTCCTAACTATCTTTAAAAGATTCTAATGCTATAAAAATACTTGCTTTTAAGAAGTTTCGTTAAGGACTTTTTAAAGCGAGGAGAACTTCTAGAGACTTTTATGACATTTGGAAAATTATTAAAAATTTTTATGCTCACGTAAATAAGAGAATTCTTAGTTCACTCTTCGGGATGGGCATTGGAATATTGTATTTTTTTCTGATATTAGGCAAGCAGACTCAACAATAAACAAGCAACACAAGGAAAGTATCTTTAAATAGGGGTCTGCATGTCCTGTGGAGATTTATGACACATATATTTAATGGCTCGTTTTTTAAAAACAAACATCGAGTCAAAAAGCCGTTTACTAATGCAACTCCAAAATGTTATTCCATACTGTAGGTATTTTTGTATGAAAGTAAGTTCCAACTTTCGACAAAAAAAAATAGACCGTTTTTGCAGATATCAATCTCAGTTCATTTAAAACCACTCTAACAGCATAACATCGTCTAGCCAGTTTTTGCCTCCTGACATATCTCCATAAAACTTAGGCTTATGATCGATAACAATTCCAAGAAATCTGTTAAAATTATTCACTTCCAATTCTTTGTTGTGAATCATGAACTGCTCTGAACATAAAAACTTAACAATTTAGTCTTATCTATGTTTAAAGACAACAAATTAGCATCAAACCACTGTTTAATCATTAATAAATCTTTAGAAATTGTTCTTGTTAATGTGCTTTTATTATTGTCTGTCCATAAGATAGTGGTGTCATCTGCAAAAATAGTGAAGAATCCTCTTATCTGGAGAGACGCCAGGTCATTTATATACAATAGAAATAAAATAGGACCGAGAAACGAACCCTGCTTACTACACAAAGTTCAGACAAACTGCCATTTGGCCAAACAAACTTTATTCTGTCTAACAAAACAAAATTTTAACCATTCTAGAGCAACTCCCCCAAACCCATATCTAGAAAGCTTACAGTATTCCATGGTTGACACAGTCAAAGTCTTTAGAAAAGTTGCAGAATACCGCTGCAGCAAAGTGACCTTCTTCAAGCTCAAATATAATCTCTCCAGGAATGAAAACATTACTCGACATTCATTTAATATGTTATTTTTTTTAATTAGGAAAGCTACCATTCGTACTATAACCAGTTTTCAATAACTTTAAAGGCTTTTTAGGCTTTATTTTTATCTTTTTCATGAATGATTTTCATCATGAAAACGATTATTGAAAATACTTAAAACACTAAAGACCATAAACATAATATATTGATTTAAAATTTTCTTAAAGTAAAAAAAAGAAAAAGAGAAAATGGCTCTCATAGACATGAAGAGACAATATCTTTAAGAGTTCGGATTGATTTTTGTAGATAAAATAGATAATTTTCTGTGAGGTTTATAATTAGATTTTTTTAAAGATTTTCTAATAAGATTTTGAGATTCCCATTTAAGTTATGAATCAAAGTCATAATTAATATACGCTACTGATTAATTTTGCCTAAAGGAGCCATCGTCTCACAAACTAAAAACATTTACATATATCTATCTATTTGTGATTATGATATCCAAGAAAATTTTTTAACAACTACCAAATTGCAATACGGCAAACACGAACCTGTGCAAAAACTCTCCCACACAGCTCAGGAATGATCGGCCGATTACTAATGAGAAGCGACGGACGAAATTATTTTCGCGCATACTGGAGAGAATCGCCATCTATTTTTCACGCATATTTGCGGTCACGCTTTAGCCCATAAGGTTGCGTATCTTCCCAAATATTCAATCAACGGTCATAGTGACACATATTTTCATTGCCAACTTCCTTGGGCCATAAATTTAGTTATTTATTTTTTTTTATAAAGGGTTTTATGGTACTTACAATATATATATATATGGTTTACATACGGGTTTGACCTCTGCGGTCGTTTCTTTTTCCAGACCGCCATCATGAAGTAAAGAGTGCTTTAGTTCTTTTTGAAATTCGTGTGAATTTTACCCATATGGGGATATAATTCACTTAATGTGGTGATAGTAAATCAACTTTTTGGGCGTAATGCTATAAATTGTTTTTTTTGTTGAATTTACTGGCCTTTATGGCGATTTAAAACCTAATAATTTTTCACGTGCCCTCGAACATCGGCAAAATGGCGGTCCTGATTGGCATTGGCAGGGGATAGTTTAATTAACAAAGCTACATAACATGGATTTTGGACGGATTTTTTTTTGTACAGACCTGATGTCTTCATGCCACATGGTACTTTTATTTTGGGGTTATGTACTCTACTGGCTCTAATCTAGAGGAGATTTTAAACAACTATGAGCTATCGTCTAACCTGGACCACTACCAGAGCTTGGCGTATTGTGAGGTGGAAGAGGTGAAGCTTGGAAGCCTGCAGTTTTTCTTCGACTGGGAATTGGATGTCTGGGAGAGTCTCGAATCTGAAGTAGCCTGCTATGTGTGGAGCTAAGTGACACAACATAACATTTGTTTTTATTCACTTATTTTATTTAATTTTTATTATCACAACTTTTATCTATTGAGTTGAGATGTATACATATATAGAAACGTATCATCCATTTTTCTCTAAGAGACCAAACGAAAACAAAAACAAAGGTAAGGACACAAAGTCACGGTCTCATCCAATCTATATAATTTCTTAAAAAAGCTTAAAAGCTACACGTGTTTCGCTCCTGTCGGAGCATCATCAGGCCTAAAAAATACATTAAGATATTTTTCTAAAAGAACGCTTATAAAACTCATTACCTAGACCTACACAGATCACATTACAACTAACAACAAAAGAAAAGCTAGGTTAAGTTAACAATTCTCACCATAGATAAAAATGTATGCTTAAAAAATAAAAAAGTAAAAATTTAAAATGTCACCAGTGGGGAACGATCCCGCAACCTTTAGATTCACAGGCGCGCGTCTAACCCATAGGCCACCAAGTAACATGATAAAACATGGGGAACACTCCGAACTATACTATTAAGTGTGAATATAAGTAAACATCTTAACAATAAAAACCAAAAATATCTAAAAACGAAAAAGAAAAGACTTTTTTTTTTTTTTTTTTTTTTTTTTTAAGACAGGTTGTTATAAATGAGGTGAGGTTCAAACGTGAAAATATCGTTCACACACAAGGACAGGGCTCTTCTTAGCTTTAGTTATTTCCATCTTTTCTAACAAGTCCAGTTTTTTGCCTTTTGAGCACTCATGCAAAATATCCGCTCCCTGAGTTAAAGAAAAACCATGTGAGGACGCCAATAAATGATTCGCAAACGCCGATTTAGTTTCGATCATGTCAGTATCCCTATACCTGTCCACCAAGCTTGTATGTTCCTTTATTCTGGTGGAAATTTTTCTCCCCGATTGCCCTATGTAAATGGCATTACAGTCATTACATCTTAATGAATATACCCCTGATTTTGAAAAGAAATCTGCCTTATCTATTGTACTAACTAGCTGACTTTTTAAACTGTTTGTAGTTTTAAAAGCAATTGTAAGATTTGTAGACTTAAAAAACTTTGCAAGCTGAACAGAAATATTACCAAAAAAGGACATTGATCTAAAAAGGTGACTATTTTCATTATTAAGATGGATTAAGTTGGTGGACAGGTATAGGGATACTGACATGATCGAAACTAAATCGGCGTTTGCGAATCATTTATTGGCGTCCTCACATGGTTTTTCTTTAACTCAGGGAGCGGATATTTTGCATGAGTGCTCAAAAGGCAAAAATCTGGACTTGTTAGAAAAGATGGAAATAACTAAAGCTAAGAAGAGCCCTGTCCTTGTGTGTGTGAACGATATTTTCACGTTTAAACCTCACCTCATTTATAACAACCTAACTTAAAAAAAAAAAAGTCTTTTCTTTTTTGTTTTTAGATATTTTTGGTTTTTATTGTTAAGATGTTTACTTATATTCACACTTAATAGTATAGTTCGGAGTGTTCCCCATGTTTTATCATGTTACTTGGTGGCCTATGGGTTAGACGCGCGCCTGTGAATCTAAAGGTTGCGGGATCGTTCCCCACTGGTGACATTTTAAATTTTTACTTTTTTATTTTTTAAGCATACATTTTTATCTATGGTGGGAATTGTTAACTTAACCTAGCTTTTCTTTTATTGTTAGTTGTAATGTGATCTGTGTAGGTCTAGGTAATGAGTTTTATAAGCGTTCTTTTAGAAAAATATCTTAATGTATTTTTTAGGCCTGATGATGCTCCGACAGGAGCAAAACACCTGTAGGTTTTAAGCTTTTTTAAGAAATTATATAGATTGGATGAGACCGTGACTTTGTGCCATTACCTTTGTTTTTGTATACATATATGACTTTACAATCTGAGCGGGGTGAAGCCGAATTGTGGTGGTTAGGGGATGTAATTATTTTTCTCATTCAAAGGCTGGATATATTTATATTATTTTAATAATCCAAGGCCCACCAGGTTCGACTGTACTTGTCTCAAAAGTTTATTTAAAATTTTATTGACATTATTTAATCGATGCTATTTTATTATTGAATATTACTGATAAGAGTACGTATATACCGTAGAATGGGGCTATTCTGGAAATCAGGGGTAATTTGAGAATTCATCCGAAAAATGTTAAAAGCGGCAACAACGCCCACAGAGTTAATAACAATACGCAAACGCCGCGCAAGGCCATTAGTACACATGCAACCGCGTACTCGAGTGCAGATCGACGAAAGGTAGCTGTTTTATTTTATCGCGTAAAAATATTAGGAAAAACACGTGTTTTTTGGTGAAAGAACGGTAAGTGGTTAACTTTACTCTGTAAATCTAAACCGATTAATTGTATGATATTGGCACTTAATCCAAATAAAAGTATGGGGTTTTAGGAAGGTGTATTGGTAACATAAACATTTTAGGACTCTTCTGTTTTTTTTATTTAGTATTTTCTGGAGTGGGGTAATTTGAGAAGTGACTGGGGGCTATTTGAGAAGACATGGGGGCTATTTGAAAATTGGTAGAAATTGCTTTCAAATGAAATTGGCTTTTTTAGAATGGTATGAGATAATGGTGCGCACTTATAAAAAAACATTTAGCCATGTCAGAAATGGCAAAAATTACGTGCCATATAGGCATTACTCAGAGAAAGCCTTAGCCAGAGCAATAGAAGAAGTAAAAAAAGGGCGGTTAACTTTGGCTAAGGCCTCCGAGCATTTCAAAGTGCCCATCGCCACCATAGGCAGACGTGCTAGGGGGACCAATATATTTAAAAAACCGGGAAGACCTTCAATATTTTCCAAGGAAGAAGAGGAACAGTTTGTGAAATACCTAAATATTGTGGCAGCTTGGGGATTTCCCTTTGACATATTGGATCTAAGACTTTTTGCGAAGAATTACCTGGATAAAAAAGGTGTACAGGAGGTTCGTTTGAAGGATAACTTTCCTGGTAGAGATTGGGCATTAGCTTTTCTTAAACAATACGAAAAGCTCATATCAAACCGTCTATCATCCAATATTTCAACTAAAAGAGCTTCACTTTCACCAGAAGTTATCGATAATTTTTTTGATAATGCCCGAGATACTTTATTAGCGGTAAATCCTAGTTTAATGATAAATTATGATGAAACAAACCTTACCGACAACCCAGGCACTAAGAAATATATTTATAAAAGAGGATCAAGGTACCCAGAAAGAGTGATAAATTCGACAAAAACAGCCATACGCCTAATGTATGCTGGTACTGCTGATGGCCAGATATTACCAGTTTATGTAGTGTATAAAGGTGAGCATCTTTGGGACTCATGGACTGAGGGAGGCCCTAAAGGTGCCAGATATAATAGGTCTAAAAGCGGGTGGTTCGATTCCGCTTGTTTTCGAAATTGGTTTTTTACTGTAGTAGTTCCATTTTTTAAAAATAAACCTGGAAAAAAGGTGAGTAGGTATAACAGAGAGGTTTAAGTCATTTTACCCATATTTAATTTTCAATTTAGGCTCTCATTGGGGACAACTTATCTTCTCACTTTTCCGAAGACGTCCTTAAAACGTGCAAGAAATATATACGTAAAAGAAAATGGATATTGCATTTATTTGTTTGCCAAGCAATGCGACCCATGTCATGCAGCTATTAGACGTCGCATTTTATTCTCCACTTAAGAAATATTGGCGCGAAATTCTGACAACGTGGAAGAAAGGCCAAGGGCGGAAAATGACTACACTCTCAAAAGATGTATTCCCTAGATTGCTTGCACACAAGATTGAAGAGAATGGCAAAGGAAGGCAAAACTTAATCTCCGGATTTGCCAAAACTGGATTGCACCCTCTAAATCCTGCGCAACCAAAGGAAAGATTACCTGCATCGTCCACCACAGGTACAGATTCTAATATTTTAGATTCAAGCATTTCAAGCTCAGTTTTGGATGTCCTAAAAGAAATGCGTATGGGTAGTTGTGAGCAGCGTAAAGCACCGCGTCGCAAGAAGCTTACTGTAAAAGCAGGAAAAAGTGTTTCTACATCTGATTTGTACCCGTCTACTAGTAGAAATGTTTCTGAAATAAGTTCATGCGAATCATCAGATGATGAAGAAGACCAGCTACAAAATATTGACGATGAAGACCTTCCCTGTTTTAATTTGAAAAAACCTGATAAAGAAATCCAACCAGAAGAACATGATGATGAAAATCAGCAAGAAATAAGTGACGATGATGACCATCCTCTTATAAACTTTAGTAATCTTAAGGTCAATGATTGGGTAGTTGTTCGATACACGGCAACAATTTCAAGCCAATGTTATATAGGACAAATAAAATCCATTACCCTGCTAAACGGGGAACGGGTTTTCAAAACATCGTTTTTAAAAAAATCCTCCAAAACCGAAAGATTTTTATCTCCTCTCCTAAATGATGACTTATGCAATTTTAAGCCATATTCTCAAAAAGCCCCACCCTATGGCAATTTGAGAAGGCCCTAAAAAAAATTTTTTACGGCTCCCAGAAGAGGAAGCCGTTAGTCAAATATAAGAAATAGATACCTCTATCATAGGTCTTTCCAACGCCATTACAAAATTGATCAAGCTTACTTTTGTCTTATAGATATCGCTCAAAAACCTCAAAAAAATTCTCAAATAGCCCCATTCTACGGTATGTGACAAGTGACTCCTGTGAGGTAAGACGCAGCCGGCTTTGTAGTACTACGAGTATATACTTGGGTTATATTATTTATTTTCGTTGCTTTAACAGTTAGGATTTTTAGATCGGAGAACCCTTATTACAAAATATTATGTCCCAAAGAAAAGGTTATCAGCCCTATATTATTGCCATTGGCGACAACAAAGCAGCCATCTCTGATTATAAGGTGGTGGTTGTCACAAACATTTTGGATACGCTAAGTTCTAAGATAATTAAAGATAAGTACGATAGTGGTCTAGATATTTTTTTTCGGTTCGTTGAATTTTTTTTATAATATAAAATTAGGTTAAGATAATTTGACAACAAAAATGAAAGAGGTTATTAATAGGCTACAGACTGCATGTACCGAATAAATTCTTTTGTAATGTTTTAGGACAAAGTTTAATATGTTTATTTTTTTAAACTAAAAGAATTCCATCATTTCTTTTATTACTGTCTTCATTTACAATCTAAAATGTCACAATTAAGTTGTTTTCTATGTTCTCAAAATGTTTCACAATTTCGGTTTTAATACAACATCTACGACTGAATCATTTTCCAATAGAGCATAACTTATCCTTAAAATGTTGTTTCTCAGAGTGCGAGTCAATATTTAAAACATTTAATGGATACCGAAAACATTTAAAAACCTGCAAACATCAAAATCAAGATGAAATACCATGCAATAATTCTTGTCCTGACAATCCCTTTAAAAAAAACTTTCAAAGCTTTTCTGACAATGAACCTGTAACTAATGATCAGAAAGCAACAGAAGATTTTAAATCCTTACTTTTAAGTAAATATTCACATTTTATCGTTTGTCTCTCAAATTTTATCTTTGGGAATTCCTATATCCGTATAATGGAATGTCTTAGGGAGTTGGTTCAAAGTATTTTGGAAGTAACTGAAAAAATAGTTAAAAAAGAAAAAAATTACGTGGATGCGTTTCGTTGGATATCTGGCCAAATATTAACTAATTTAAATCTGTGTAATACAGAATATAAAATTAAAAAACACTTTTTAAATAGAATTGTCCAGCCTAAAGAAATGACAATAGGGTTCGTATTGATCAAGTTTTTAATAAAACTAATCAAACACATGTTCAAAAAATGTTTCCAATACCTTTGTATATATTCCTCTTATAGAAACATTAACTGGGGTTCTTAAAAATACACAAGCTCAAACCTTCTTTTTAAATATAAATACTAATTTTAATGAAACTGTTCTTTATGAAACATTTTTTGATGGAATATGTTACAAAAATAATCCTCTTAGAACAACCGAATGCAATTTAAATACAATTGTATTATGACGAATTTGAATGTTCTTCTCCCTTAGGATCTAAAACTGGTTCCCACAAAATGGGTGCTTTTTATTTTACCATAAGAAATATTCCACCAAAATTTTTATCAAAATTAGAAAACATTCATTTACTTGCATTATGTTATTCCCATGACCTTAAAACTGTAAATATAAACTCATTTTTGCAGCCATTTTTAAAAGATCTTCAACTACTAGAAACCGAGGGATTATTACTGGATTTTTTACCATATAAATTAAAAGGTACATTGGTTGCTTTAAGTCATGACAATTTGGGCGGAAACACCATTTATGGTATGGTGGAATCATTTAATGCTAACTACTATTGTCGAAACTGTCTGATTCATAAAAATAACACCAATAATATTTTGTCAGAAAAACACCCTGCGTTTCAGAAACGAAGTGAAGATTTTTATAAAAATTTAGAAATCAAATATCCCGAAACGTCCTATGGAGTAAAATTTCTGAGTTGCCTAAATGATCTTTCTTATTTTTCTTTAGGAAATACTGTTTCTGTTGATATCATGCATGATATTTTAGAGGGAGTGGCACATTATGAAATAAAATTATTCCTTAATAAATTAGTTGGGCAAAAGGTATTAAATCTTCAAGACTTCCCGACTTGCCAGACCTAATAGCCCGGGAGCCAGTGACAGATTTTTGTCAACCATCGCAACCCTTGCCAAACTTTGTGGAGTGTTAGATTTAGTTGTCCTCTAAAGCAAAATGACCGTCAGCTGGTCCACTAGCGGTGGGTGGGCCAATGGGAGGGCCGAAAACACGTAAAAAAAATTTCAACTTTCAGTCATTTCAACCCTGCCGAAATTTTTGTAGATGGTAGTTTATATAATTATTTAAATAAAAAAAATCGTCAGCCGGCTGTATGTTGGTGGAAAGCCCGTCAGCTGACCATGAAAACATGTAAAAAATTTTTTTAATTTCAGTCATTTCAACCCTGCTGAAATTTATAGAGATGATAGTTTATATAATTATTTAAATTAAAAAAATCGTCAGCCGATTGTATGTCGGTGGAAAAGGCGTCAGCTAGCGCTGTGAAAGGTGTAGCGCGTAAATCACATATGCCACCCACCCGCGTTGTTAAGCTGACGGGCTGTCCACCGACATGCAGCCGGCTGACGATTTTTTTATTTAAATAATTACATAAACTACCATCTATAAAAATTTCAGCAGGGTTAAAATGACTTACATTATTATTATAATATTATTTGACGTGAATTTTACATGATACGTAAAAATGCGATATGTATTTCTATTTAAGAATGAAATTATTACGTTGTTAAATAAAAATTGAATTTTCAATAAAAAAAATTGAAAATTTAACACACTAAACTTCAAAATTAAACTTTTTCATATTTTGGCTCGTTGTTTGGTTGAAAATTCAACCAGTTGTTGAAAAAAAAAATTAAATCAAAAAAGTTCTTTCAATCGTACTTTTTTAACGGTGTATAAATCAATTTAAAACAACATTATTAATATCATTTTTGTTAAAATCAAACGACTTGTAAAATATACACGATCTTGTATATACGACGCACAAGGTGAAAAGTAATATTCTATATAAGTATAATATTGTCAGCTGTTCATTGAAGGACAACAACCTTTTGTTTGCTTTATACGGGGAGATTCGGACTAGCGTCTAGCCGGCCCGGTAGCATCGGTCCCGAACCGAAATCCGAATCGATCGAATGGCGAACATTCTCGGATTTTGACAGTTCAGGTTTCAGGTTAAGGTCAAAGTTTCGACTCGACGTTCTATTTACATAATGATATTCAGTGGTGTATATCATATTATTATTTAAAAACTATCTAACCACTCAATAAACATAAAATTAGTGATTACAATATTAAATCGCCTGTTTGAATTTGCCGCTAAAAGCAACCGAGTACATCGGCCACGTTCGGGATCAATGCTACCGGGCCGGCTAGACGCAAGTGAGATTCGGACCTATAGAAATCCAAAAGTTTAGGTACACATTTAGCCTTGAGGTCGTTTGAGCCAGTAGTCGTACTTTTCAATTTGTACGCAGTTCAGTTCTTTTTCGTCTCTTCACATAGAAGCAACGTAAAAGTAATTTCGGAGCAAATTCGAAAATGTCTAACGTTAAACGTTGCGTTATTTGCAAAAGAAAAAGTGATAAATTGAAGTGCTTTGAAGAAAAAATATTGTGCAAATGTCGTGAAATATTGAAAATTCGCCAGGATAATAAATTAACTTATTGTGATGTTGTGGTTCCAAAAGAAGTCAATGAATTCCAGAAATATCACACAGATTGTTATAGACGTTTTACCGCCTTGCCGCAAAAGTACAGAGTGTCTGCATCTAAACCAGAAGTTGCATCAACTTCAACATCACAGTATGTATATAGTTAGCCTGCCTTCCATGCTTTCACCGGGTGCGACTTCAATCCATCATTTTTCCGCAAAGGAAAAAAGCGACCGCTGGCAATAATGAGAGAAAGTTCTCGCTTCATTGAAGCATTCACACAAATGTCGATGCCATCGCATGAGAACAGTGAACCTTTTAGAGTGATTGAAGAGTATATCTGTGCTGTGTACGGATTTAAAAAATTACAAAAAGTTAACCAGGCAAGAGAAGCAACTTTTCATAAAAATTACAAAATTGGTAGAAATGACGTCTTTGAGTTGCCGAAAACAAATATTGATGGGTCAAGTCTACCGCCGTGCCAAGCTGAATTAGTCAATCAATTTTCAAGAGCATGTTACATATCCGAAACATGGGCACATGCACACCTAAAAGTGCCCAATGGAAATGATCCATCGGAATATGGATGGACACAAGTCAATGATACTTTTAGGTACATCTGGTTTACTGGAAGACAGTTACCAGTTTCTGTCGATGACATCACTATGCAGCCTGAAGAAGGTGAAAATTTTTTAATTTACTCTATACTTTTATTATATTTCGTTTGATACGGTGCGTAAATGCTTACATATTATTTTTTTTTATAGATAACATTAGTGATGATGATGACCTAATATCACAGGCAAGCTCTGATAGTGAGTCTGAATGCGATGATCAAGATAACGATAGTTGTACCAGTCACAGTGAAGATGAAATTGATGATGAACAGTGAATAGCCTTTATTTTGACAAAAACTTGCCTTTTTCACTACAAAATGTATTTTTTAATAATTTTTTTTTAAACTGTAAATTATATATAAATTTCATTAATTTCATAAAAAAAATTCAATTAATTAAAATTTATAACAATTTATAATGAGAAATATCTGCTACAATGCATGAAATATATGTATCACTAACAGGTTTGTACGTATCATGTAAAATTCACGTCAAATAATATTATAATAATAATGTAAGTCATTTTAACCCTGCTGAAATTTTTATAGATGGTAGTTTATGTAATTATTTAAATAAAAAAAATCGTCAGCCGGCTGCATGTCGGTGGAAAGCCCGTCAGCTGATACACTTAACAACGCGGGTGGGTGGCATATGTGATTTACGGGCTACACCTTTCACAGCGCTAGCTGACGCCTTTTCCACCGACATACAATCGGCTGACGATTTTTTTTATTTAAATAATTATATAAAACTATCATCTCTATAAATTTCAGCAGGGTTGAAATGACTGAAATTAAAAAAAAAATTTACATGTTTTCATGGTCAGCTGACGGGCTTTCCACCAACATACAGCCGGCTGACGATTTTTTTTATTTAAATAATTATATAAACTACCATCTACAAAAATTTCGGCAGGGTTGAAATGACTGAAAGTTGAAATTTTTTTTACGTGTTTTCGGCCCTCCCATTGGCCCACCCACCGCTGCACAGTGTTGCGTGGTATAGGGGTAATTGGACAAAATTAAAATAAGCTGTTAAAATAAAAAAGTAAACTTTGTATTTTATTTTTTTTTAACTCTTTTGAAGTTTTTTACTAAAATAATGTTAAAAATATAACAAGAAGAGTTTGCTCACAACTTTCCTCGCCCAAATTAGAAAAGCAATTAATAATAAAATAACTGAATTAATTTATATTTGTCTCATAACAAACAATAAAATAAAAGTATTTGCTTAAAAAACAAGCTTTCAATAATTATATGCTAAATATTACACACTACAAATTAAACAAAAGTATTTGCTTAAAAATATTGAAAAAAAAAACAAGTCTTCAGTGTACTAAATATTACATTACCTCTATTTTTCATAAATGACAAAAAGTTCAGAAAAATAAGTCAAAAATCTAGTCAGACTGATCATCATCACTACTTAAGGAACTAGATAGCTCTAAGCCAAAAACAGATTCTACCAGTGTGTTCTGAGAATTCTCAATAATTATATACTCTTTTATTTTATTATCATACAAAATATTTTTATTTTTTTTAGTAGATTGTCTATAAGAAGATAATTCTGGGTCAGAGGTCAGTAAAAGAGTTGAAATTATATCGGTGTTGGCATTTACCCGTGAAGTTTTTCGGCTGTTACATAATCTGATTTTTCTGAATTCTTTGTGCCTTTCTTCTAAAGCATCTTCCGCAAGTTGCCCAATAGGCAATTCAAAAAAATCAATTATGTCACAGCCATGCACAAGAACTTTGTGCACCGAACTTGGCATATAGTACCAGCTATATAAATGTAAGTATAACCTACGAGTGTCATTTAGCAAAATGCGAAAATTGGTTATATCGATGTTACAACCAGACGCCAAAATTCTTAAAATTAAATGAAATTTTTCAATTAGTTCTTTATCGATTCCGGTTATTTGAGAGCTTAAAACAGGATTTTGAAAAAAACGCCTGGCAGTATTGCCATCATTTGTGGAGCCATATCCTGGCTTTGGCTTATCAACTATAAGACCCATTTTGCTCTTAAAATTCTCCTGGATGGTCCTTTTTGTGTTTTCTGTAATTGCTTTATTTTCTGCGCCTTTCACTTGCCAAGTTTTAATTGGCAACCGGTATGCAATATGCAACAAACACTCAAAGAACCTGATCCAGCAATGGAGAGTTGATATGCCAAAACGATAGTTTTGGGTTACTGGAGATTTATCTAAAACCGTATCAGAGTTCATTTCTTTGGGAGTGGCTCCACAAATGATGCATTTTGAACATGAGTTTGTTTCGGACAAAATATTTGCTATACTTCCATCAAACATAGTCAAAATCATCTCGTAGGAAATACTTAAATCTTTATTTTCAATTGAAGTAGTATAAACTTTCAACTCGTTTACAGACATAACCATGGCATTTTCTTCTTGACGAACAACTTCAGGATTTTCTTTTATAAAAGCGAACTTGATGGGTCTGCAGTAAAACGTAGAATTTGTTTTTGGGTTAGACCAGATTACATTATTGCAGCTATCAACTAATTTTATTGGAACCAATGCTGTTAAAAACATATATTCATCTGTATTAGATGCCGATTCAAATTTTTGCTTATATAGACTGTGTCCCGAGCTGCCATCGAAACCCCACTCACAAATAAGTTTTAGATTGAACACTTGACAAATATTTAAATTTGAAATATTAAGGATACTGTCTGTTGTTTTTTGTAACAATTCTTAAAGACCAACTTCTGCAGATATTTCTGTTACGGTAATATTATTAGGTAAATATTTTTTTTTTGTTTGCAGTAAGGCACGGTAACTCGGGAAGCAATCAGGATGTAGCGCATTTACAACAGAACGTAAAGTGTTGTATTTTCTAACTGACAGATCAATATCATAAAAAAGAGCCAGTGCTTGCTTAGTACTCAAACATTTTTTTTCAGAAGAAAATTTTTCATTAGAAGAATCCATACAGTGTTCTGTAGCGAAACGCAATTCTTCAACGGTATAGTTTTTTAGCAAAGGCTCTACTCTCCGTTTCTTTGTTTTTAAAGAAGAGTCTTCGAATCATTTTCGAGGCCTTCCGACTAAGTTTCTTTCTTCTACATGACTAAGTGAAGGCCCTTGGTTAACTTCAGTTATATCAACAGTGATAGATCCACTTAGCCATTGGCTGTGATTTTTTTCTAACTGGCTGCGGGTTCGATGACTTTTCTGCCATAAATCCTTCATTTTTATACAAAACAAATGACTTTGGTCAATTAAATGGCTTTCTGTTTCACTGCAGATATCTTCATCAAGATTTAATATTGATTTGATTTTCAAAAAAATATTTTTTTCCTTATCATTTTGATTGCTTACCAACCATTCTTCAAATAAAACTCTTTTTGGTATAGTGTAAGCCATATCTAAAAAAATTAAGAACTAAAAAAGGGGCAGTTTGGGGCAGGAAAACAACATAGTGTAATAAAGTACACTAGTTGAGGTACTAATATACAAAAAATTGTCGAGGACATATGCGGACATTTTTTTAAAAGTTTTCTCAAAGATAGCTTAATATTAAAATATTGCTATTTTTTCATTTATTTAGTATTTAATATATTAAATAAGTGAGTATAAATCAGTACATACCTATATGTAACTAAGCACCTTTGGTCACTATAACACAATATAATATTTTCTACTTATACGCACAGAACCGGAGAAATACTTATTTTAAAGTGTGGGTATTTTATATGGCGACAAAATAAACAAATTAAATGATAAAGTTTCGGAGCTCCGTTGCGTTGTTTACACGCATTTTATAAAAAAAAATATTTGTGATAAGTGTCTGCAGCTATTTTGTAAATAGTACGGTACTTAATTTTATTATCGACCGACTTTTATTTTTGGACTTTTGTCCATTAGGCGCAACTGTGCGCACTGTGCGCTGGTGCGCTAGCTGATGGTCATTTTGCCTTAAAGCACAACGAAATTTAGTACTCCACAAAGTTTGGTCAGGGTTGAAATTGGTCAAAAAAATCTGTCACTGGCTCCCGGGCTATAATATATGAAATCAAGTTCCTTAATTACAATAGTTTTATGTATAAGGTAGGTTTATTTATATGTACTAATGTAATGGAAACCCGACCTTCATTTTCTGAGATAAAGAAAATTTTAATGATTCAAGGTCATATTTTCTTTATAGCACAGCCTTGGAAAACTGATTTATTTAAAAAAAAATTAAATGCTTATGCTATTAAGGTTTGCTCCGACTCTATGATTCTTGTTGATATTAAACTATTACGAAACAAGAGGGTTTACGAAAAAAAACAGGCAGCAAAGTACATCATAGCTTAAAAATAACATTTTTTGCAGCTTATGGAATTAAGCGACAGAGATTTATGTATAAGTATTATGTAAGATCTACTCTTGTTATAAGGTTAAATTTGATCTCCAATTATTATTTTTTAAGGTTTTATATTTCAAAATATAGGTTCCTATATATTTTTGTTGTAGAATATATATGAGGCCATTATTTGCAAAACTTGCTAATCGACAATGGAATTTCTTTTTTTTTGCTAAGTTTATTTAAATTTTGAAGGGGAATCAAATGATAAAATCAGAATTTTTCAAAAGTCTCTTTTCAGCATGTAAATACTGAGAAGAAAATTACAGTTATATGCAGCACTAGCTTTTTGCTTTGACGTTTTGCTTGCAATACTCGCTCCTTGTTCTGACACCAATGAAATTAACTTGTTAAATCACGTGATTAACACGCGGTAGGAGCTGTTGTAGGGTTGTTTACAAAAACTTTTTTCGGAACGGCATTTAAGTATTTTTAATTCAAGCAACTACACAGGTGTTTTCTTGGCAAATAAGAAAAAGTTTTTTTAATTAATATGGAGTTGGTGAAAATTTTATGTCTGTTAAACCTAGTCCACAGGGAAAAAGACGAAAAAACTTCTTCAGCCAGAAACGCATAAAAGGAATGTTGCTAAACTTGCTATAGTCCGTGGAATCTGTACCATATTTCATGAAAAAAAAAATTGCAACCCGCAAACGAATGACTGGATATGGTAAAGGGGTTCATAAGAAACACAAAAAAAAATAAATTCATACCTGGAGTAGTTGCGGGGTGGTTTTGCGGTGGTGAAAACTGAAAAAAACAGCTGGAGCATTTTTCTATCGCCATTTCCGGCGAAAGTTGATGCCCAAATGAAAAGTGCTTAATGGCAAAGTTGTAGACAATATAAAAATCTATAATTTTTGTGGAGAGCACTTTTGAACATAACCTCAAAATGTTCAAGATAAATGCAAAAATTGCGAAATTTTTTTTTTTTCGTTTTTTATTTTTCATTTATCCAAAAATGATGCAATTTTTATAAAACTTGGTATAAATATACCCTTTAGTATCCTAAATATTCTCTAAATTTTTTCAGTACTATACAATAACAATTTTTCAAGAAATTCAAGTTTTTCAAAAAAATTACTTTTTTTTTAAACGTAATTTATTCTTCAGAGAATTGTCCTAGGAAGTTCATATGGGGCTCATTTTTTTTGTTTTTATTTCTACTTTTTAATAAAATAAAGAAAGGTTATACTTCCCATTTGAAAATAAGCCAAAAAAATGCAAACAACTGAAAATTTTTTTTGCAACAATGAACTTTTTAATAATTGTTAATAATTTACTATAACAATTTTTAAAATGTCAAAAATGTAATAGCACCACTAGATTCTACGAAAAAAAATACATAAGAAAATATATATTTCATCATGTAAAGTTCAATAGATTGTTTTATGCAGGAGACAATTCAAGCTTACCCCCCCAGTATGTATACCCGTGCCTCGACGCGTATTCTGTATATTACACTAAATCAGCCATATAAGTCGATGTCGCTATATAATTATCGACGTGCAGAATTGATTTTTCGAACTTATCAATCCCAAATAGGTTTTTTTCAATTCAATTTGGCTACTTTTTTATCGAAATCGGCGATTTTCACATATTTCAGGACCTCTAAATTAAAACGCGATATAGTGTGTACATTTTTTATGTGTAATATCCCGTTTCTGTTTGGAGTTACTTATTATAGGTATTGATGTTGCAGCTCGGAAAGAGATTACCTTCGAAAGATCATTGAATTGCAGATGAATAATGTCTGTATAAGGCAAATAATAATCTAACTATGGCAGTTAAATTGAAATCAACGCATCAGCATGTACTATACACTCATAGATCCCCTCTCCTAATTTTTGCTGCAGCTGCTCCCTGATAGTCTACATATTTAGACTATCAGGAGGTCCTTATAGTCTATAGGATTCCCTATAGTCTAAATATGTAAGGTTTGCTCGGTTGGGATGCGCACTCGTCCGGTTGCGCAGCTTCATACTTCTTAAACGCTTTGCTATGCAAGCAAGTACCCAACCGGTTGGAGGTGGGCGGAGCGACGAAGCTACCGAGCAGACCTTATATATTTAGATCATGGCTGCTCCGATCATACTTATTTTGGAGCATCATATGATAGAAGTAAACAGTCAGTCTGCGTCTGATTGTGTTTTTGTGAGCATCGTTATACGTTTCGTACTTTAATAATTTGAAATTGAGTGAAAACGGTGCTGCATATATTGAACGAAAAGTTTGTGAATATTCCGTGAACATTGACAATTAAGATACAATTTTTTAGTAGTACTTAATAATAAGATAATTATAATTAGAAAATTTGTAAAAACATTATTCATTCTAAAAAAATTATTCAAAATAACGATAGTTTAATAATGCAAGTGTTTAATATTTTAAAAATGATTGAACATATAGTTAAATTTATTAATATTATTGTACATAAGACTTTTCGTAAACTTATAACGTGTTTTAGTTTTAGCTGTTCATTTCATTTTGGAGCGAAATAGGTGCTCGTGGCGCTCAGGTCGTTTTTGCTGTTTCTTTTATTTTGGAGGGAAAGAGATGTTCAGATATATGAGTCACAGCCAGCGTATCCATTCCACATTATAGATTTTTTCTGAAACTTTACGAGTTGCTGCGATCGTGTTCGACAAATTTTAATTTACTTAACGACAAACTGTAAATAATTAATTTTGTTTATTTATAATTATCAAGGTTAATGAAATAATAATTATTTCTTGAGTAGCACTCAAAGGTGTTAGAAATAATTAAATTATTCAAATCAAATAATGTGAGCACGATTCGCCTATGTTCAGGAGCTTCACCTTCCGTGACACTTCTACTAAGCTATTTATATTTTCTTCAAAATTACACATGTAATAAAAAAATAAATATTGGTGACGACATTGTACTACTCATGCCGCACACTCACAATTATTATTATTTTTCATCGTTTTCGGACAAAAACTTGGTCACAAACGTAATTGCAAAAAAATGTATCACTGCGTCAAGTATTATATTCTGAAAACAGTTAAAATATATATATTTTTTGTAACTTTCATTTTCTACTTGTTTGCATTGCAGATAAGCAGGATGGACGATCAAATTTGTTTAATTTGCAACAAAGGAGAAGGAGATTTGGTAACGATACAAAAAAAGGCGTTGAATAACTTGACTGAGGCAAGTAAGAAAAGGAGAGATCGAAAATATATGGCATGGGCTCGCCTAACATCAGCATGTGTGCACAGAGTTTGTTCGAATCGGTATAATCGAGAGAGTGCAATTCATACTACGGCAGCAGAACACAGTAGAAAAAGCGTCGAAGGTAAAGACATTGTTAAAGATTCAATTAATTTCGATTTTGAAAGTCTTTGCTTTATTTGTGGTGGAAGTTTCGACGAATCTAAGGAGAAACTTAAAAGAGTGCAAAAAGATAAAACCAGAGATAATTTAATTCAATTAATTAAAGAAGAAAAACTTGCAGATAAATTTAATAAAGCTTTGTTAGCACGTTTGAATAATAATAAGAATTTAGTGGAGGTAGAGGCACGTTATCACGCGAGTTATGTGATGCAACCAGGCCAAGAACCTCAGTTGACCCCATACATAATTATTATTATTACAAATATTCCTGAATTAACAAAATAAGCATTTTAATATTTTTAGGCTCCATAAAAATTGCATTGTATAAAATCACTTATCTATTAATTTTCGACGAATAAAGTTGTAGTTAATTGATGGTCAAATTTGTGTAGAATTTATTTTGAATTAAATTTATTCCTTTTTTAAAAAGTAGATGTTCAATAATAATTCCATCACTGGCGCAGTCGTTCATGTAGGTGTCTCAAAGATTCCTGGTTGTGCAAGCAGTCCAAGAAAACGTTGCTGAAGCCAAGAAATCGTCAGTTTTAACTGTTTGTTGAGGCATTGAAACCAACCCAAGGCAAGAAGACCACAGTTGCGAGAAGTAAAATCGTAAGTGAGTTTTCCTTTCCACTCCCATTTAATTTTATGATAATTGTTGTGTGTATATTTTGAATTTATTTTTTAATTTTTGCAATTTATTATTAAGAATACTTTAAATTAAGTGCGATAAAAGTGCGATAATTCGTTTACATTAGTTAAATTTTAATGTCAAATAGTGAAATTGATAATCTTACACAAAACCTTTCAAATATTTCTTTAAGAAACGTAAATTTAACAAATTTAACGTTAGAACCAAATTCATTAAATATGACTACCCTTACAGCAGCAAAAGAGATTGCTCATACTCTTAAAACATTTACAGGCAATAGTGATCATCTAGAATTTTTTATTTCAAGTGTAGACAAATTTTATAATAGATATTATATAGGCACTGTAGATGAATCTCTCAAAGAATTTGTTTTTGCTTCAATATGTTCTAAATTAACCGAAGAAGCAGGCGATTTTTTACTTTGTAGACCGGATCTAACGACCTGGCCCAAAATAAAAGACGCCTTAAGACAAAAATTTGGCGATAGAATAAACCGTCAAGTACTTTCTCAACAGTTCGATACGATCTAGAAAAGAGCCCATTTTAGATTTTATAGAAAGATTAAAAATTTTAAAATCTCGCATTTCCTTAAAAATCGCTGCTGATGATTCCCTAACTCAAGGTACAAAAGACGCTTTAATGGAGCAAACTGAATTAACAACTGTTACTGTTTTAATGTCTAACTCTCCTAGCGAGCTTCGAACAATTTTAATGTTACACAATCCCCAAAATATTGATGACGCAAGTTCAATTGTTCTAAACCATTCACTTATCGAACAGCAAATAAATGCTCGTAGTTTCATTCCACGACAAGAAATTTATAATACACCCCAAAATAGAACATCTCCCCAAAGAAATAATCGCCAAAATTTCAGCCATATGCCCCCACCAATTCAACAATCTTTTGTTCCTCCACAAAATCAATATTCTTTTCAAAATCCCTTTCCAATGCCAAATAACAACATTCAACCCCAGTTTTCAAATAATACAGGTGCAATATCTAAACAACCATTTCCAAGCCAACCTATAAATATTCAACCCCAACCCGTACGTCAACATTTCCCCACTAACGAACAAGTTTTTGGCAAGCCGAAAAATGTATTTTCTAAAGAAAATTCAAATAAATTAACCAGCCCCCCAACCCCAATGTCTACAACAAGTAGAATGCCGTCTGCAATAAGTAGAAACACAGACGTTCACACGCGCTCAATTCAAAGCCGCAACCCACATATCTACAGGCAATATCCCAGAAATCTAAGTTCAACATTCCAAAATCAAAAGCCATACCCATTTACCGACTTAGCATATCTAGCAGATAGCCATATTCAATCCCAACAAGAATATGAAAATTTCCGTGAAGAACAAGAATATCAAGACTCTTTCGAAACCCCTGAATACTACGAAGAGAATGAATATTTTGAAAATTACGAAAATTCCCAAGATTTACAAAATTTTCCCAAAAGCCCTCTAAACGAAAATCCGCCCTAAATCTAAATAGTTTTCAAGTCAACTCCCTGCCCTATATTCAACTTCAAAATCCCCCCGCCAAACTTCTTATTGACACGGGTAGCCACACATCCTTAATCAGACCAGGCCAGGTGATGCAACCAGGCCAAGAACCTCAGTTGACCCCATACATAATTATTATTATTACAAATATTCCTGAATTAACAAAATAAGCATTTTAATATTATTAGACTCCATAAAAATTGCATTATATAAAATCACTTATCTATTAATTTTCGACGAATAAAGTTGTAGTTAATTGATGGTCAAATTTGTGTAGAATTTATTTTGAATTAAATTTATTCCTTTTTTAAAAAGTAGATGTTCAATAATAATTCCATCACTCCTGTTATCAGCAAAATTAGTGACTACGATGATTTAATTAGAAAGCATTCCAGTATACGGAAAATCGGTATCGATTGGGATGTCTTTGATTGGAGAACACAAGCAAAACGTGTTATTAAGCTGATTAAAAAAGATTCTGCCTCACCAGAAGAAACCGTTGATGGTTAGGATTTTTTTTTCTGTATTTGTTTTTTTAAATAAGTATCATTAGAAATGCGAATTTCAATGTTTTATTTGTATGACAAAATAACTTACTTTATTGAACTAATTACTATTTTTTTTTAATTTAAGGTACCTATGTATTTTCAAAACTGGTTATTTGCAATAAAAAACCCTGTTTTTTAAAAACTTTGCAATAATGTTAGGCTGAAATCTCCTAAATTACATTTCTAAAAGTCATAAGCAACAATGATAAAAACCTTTCAATTGCAAAAAAAATACTACAGGGCCTTTAATCGTTTTTTTCGATTTCCAAAAAAAAGGCTTACGAGCAAAAAGCAAGTTTTGGAAATAATGGCCTCATATTTTTTATGTTTGTTATATTATTCTTTAATAGATAATGTCTAAGAAATTGATTGCTATGCCTTTTATTTGTACTTGTCCTAAAAAGAAATTGCTCTCCTTTCTTAGAACAACTTTTTTGATTTAATCGTTTGGAAGACGAAGTTTTGCGTTTTTTTTAGTTTTTTTTTATCTTTATCAAATATATACAGACTAACCGAAATAGTTGCAATATGTAATAATTGGGGTGATAAATTCGAAAAGGAACTAGGCGCCAAATAATTAATTTTTAACTTGGTAATTAGTATTTGTTCAAATGAATAGTTTAAAGCTTTTATTTAAACAAATAAATACTTTAAATATTTTTTTTGTAAATTAAAAATTGTGCTTGGTTCTTTGTAGGCTAACACACTCCAATTATAAAAAAATACACTAAAAAAAATTACTTTTAACCCTTAAATTCAATACTTATTACACGAAATAAAGGAAAATATATTTTATTTAAAGTATAAATTACCACCTAAATAGATTCTTTATTACACTAATAAAAATAATTTTAACCCTAGGTAAGTTAAATTTACCATTTTTTGTTACTCAATTAACCATAAATTAAGTGTACTTTTTTATTTTATTTTTTTTAATATATTGTAACGAAATTCGGGAACACACTTTTATTGTCAACGTCAAAAACACTTAACCTAACTCGCCTTGACTGTCGTTTAATTGTTTCCAAGGTAAAAACTGACTAAACAATTAAAACTGAATGAATTGTCATGAAGCGCGTCCTTTTTAAAACCCGATGGAACAGTTTCGAAATATTTAGAATTATCTTCATTGTTTTTGCCCAAAGAGACCAATAATTTTAGGAGAATACTGACAGTCAAAGCAAGCAAGTATATAAATTCTAGAAAATTAGAACTACAGGGATTACAATAATATAACCTAAATTGGGGCCAAAATGGGGCTCTCGAACAAGATGAACTACTTAAAAACTAAACACTATAGATAAAAATAATAAACTAAACGTAAGTAGAACCCTAAAGAAACCCTACGAATCAACTTTAAATACAGAATACTAATAAAATTGTACACTGTGTCCCATTTTGGATGAGACTGCATGGTATCTCTGTCATTTTTCAAGATAGAGCTTTGCGGTTTTCGCGACCCTGTATCACTTTTTTGTAAAACTTTTAAAGCCACAAACAGAAATATTCTAACTACTTTTGTTCCTGAAATACAGGGCGAAAACGAAAATGTTCACTTTTGGAGATGTTATTATTTCTCAGGCCCTGTATAAGATAGAATAAAAATGAAAACTGCTTATAATAGATATTTTTACATAAAAGTCAGTGGCGTATTTAATTTTTTTTCCCAATGCACTGTTTTTAAGATTGGGCACAAACTTGGTATTTTTTAAATGGAACACCCTGTATATTTTAACGTCAAATTTTTGCATTTTTTTTTCTGAATACATTGATGTATCACAACCTAATCTTTGATAAATTTTAGCTCAAAGAATTAGAAAAATCCATATTTATGTTTATTTTAAGTCACAAACAGACTCAATACATATCAATAATGATGGCTGACGGTGAAAATATGGAATTCCAAAATTTTTAAAAGTATGATATTATAAAATATTTAAACCTTTCTAACGAAAATGTCGAAGCGGCGCAGCAATTATATTTAAATAGGTAAAGCTCTAGCTTATTTTATTTTGTTACAAAATTCAAAAAATAAAAAAGATCTTATTAGGTTTCCAGAAAGACGTTAGCCATCTCGGGCTACGGTATTCCGGTTAAAATCTAATCTTTTAAATTATGGCTGCTATTCAAAACCTAGGAACCCCATGTTGATAGAAATGAAGCTGGCGAAATTAATGTTTTAGCGTGTGTGGAAGCAAGACCCCAAATTTCCTGTAGAAAGATAGAGGAAGAGATAGGAGTTTCCAAAACAAAAGTGCAAAAAATTTTAAAAAAGCATAAATTTAAACCGTATAAGATAAATATTATTCAAGAATTGCATCCTGACGATCCGTTTAAACGACTGGAATTTTCTAATTGGTTTTTAACCAAAACTTCATTAGTTTTAGATCCGGATTTTGTAAAAAAGGTAATATGGTCTGACGAATCCCATATAAGCAGTAGTGGCATATTTAATAGGCAAAATACCAGACATTGGTATCAAGAAAACCAACATATTACTTTTGAACGACAGCAACAAGGCCGATTTGGTTTTAGTGTTTCCTGTTTTGTACTTAAAAAATAAAATTTATGCAAATCGGCATAATAATATAAATGAACTCCGAGCGACAACTGAAGAAGCATTCATAAACTTACAAAGGCAACCCTTTATAATTTTAAATGCCTTAAGACGAATACAGACTGTGTGTGGTTTTTGTATAAGACAAAATGGACAGCAGTTTGAACAGTTTCATTAAATTTATATTTGTTGTTTTTTTTTTGGTTTTTGTAATTAATTTTCTAATTTGATTCTTGTAATTACTAATTAGTTTTTAATGTTAAACCTGGTCCGATATATTTTGTTTGTTTTAACATTTGTATGTTTATATTAATATTTTAAGTTAATGTTTAGTTAAATAAACAGGTTTAAATCACATGGCGTTTTAAAAAAGTAATAATTAAATGCATGTGTGTAAGAATTCATGGCCTACTATTAAAAACAAAAATAAATATGGATTTTTCTGATTTTTGAAGCTAAAATTTACTAAAGAATAGGTTGTGATACATCAATGTATTCAGAAAAAGAAATGCAAAAATTTGACGTTAAAATATACAGGGTGTTCCATTTAAAAAATACCAAGTTTGTGCCCAATCTTAAAAACAGTGCATTAGAAAAAAAAATTAAATACGCCACTGACTTTTATGTAAAAATATCTATTATAAGCAGTTTTCATTTTTATTCTATCTTATACGGGGCCTGAGAAATAATAACATCTCCAAAAGTGAACATTTTCGTTTTCACCCTGTATTTCAGGAACAAAAGTAGTTAGAATATTTCTGTTTGTGGCTTTAAAAGTTTTACAAAAAAGTGATACAGGGTCGCGAAAACCGCAAAGCTCTATCTTAAAAAATGACACAGATACCCTGCAGTCTCATCCAAAATGGAACACAGTGTACAAAAACTAGGAGAATAATTAACGTATTTACATTTCATAATAATATTTAACCCGAAATAAATATTTTAAGCACCTGTGTAAATTTAATTTAAACCAAAGTGGGTGATTAAATTTTACTTTTATTTAAATACATTTGACACTCAAAATATACTTTTAACAATACGGAAGGGGTTTTTTAAATTTTATTTTCGTTAGTTTATTTACACGCTAAATTGGATAAAATAAATGTTTTTTTTCAAAATTTACAGATGTAGTTGACAATAATAACATTCTATAATTAAGTATCCGAGAAGCAGGGCGCAGTCTAGCTAAGACAGCTACTCTACTGAACCCTACTCAACGGTCATAAACTTAAGCTACAATATAAAGATTAACTCTATTAAATTCATTAAATACCCAAATAAAGAACAATATATATATATAATTTAAATGAATAATAAATAGCTAAATATAAAAAATTGACAAAAATAAAATAAATAATTAAAGGCTTAAATTACGGGTTGAAGGTTAAATGTAAAAGATATTTCTTAAACTTTGATTTAAATGACTTCTGATCTAAAGTTGACAATTCAGTTGGTAGGTTATTGTAGAGTTTAATGGCATTGTACGTAAAAGAACGTTAAAACATTGCAGTCGAATGACGAGGAAGTGTCATCCTCTCCGGAAATCGGATCACTCTTGTGTGAACGTTTAAACGAGGAACAAATTTATTCCGTAAAGTGGAGGGAAGGGAGGGGTTTAATAAAACTTTAAATAAAAAATTACTTAAGTGTAACTCTCTGCGCCTATCCATCCTCAACCAGTTAAGCTCTTTAAATGTGTGTGAAATGTGATCGTATTCCAAATATTAGCCATAAATAAAATCACAGTAGTTGAAGTTGGACAGGACCAGAGACTCACAAAGCATCTTTCTCAAATGAAAGCTAAGAACCTGACGACTATTATATAAAATTTTCAATGATAAAAATTACTTCTGAATTAACAATTTAACATATTCACGAAACCTCAACTCAGTATCCAGGACAATGCCTAAATTTTTCGCACGATCCATCTTGGGAAGAGGAACATCATTTAATAAAATATTTAAATTATTTTTAAGAAAATCCTTATTAGGTCCAAAAATCATAACATTTGATTTAAGAGGGTTAAGTTTTAGATTATGGCAAGAAGAAAGCTGGTTAAGTAAATTCAGGTCATGGTTTATTAAAGATGCATGCAAATAATCCTAATGATTGAAGTGAAGATAAACCTGGGTATCATCGGCAAAAGCTCTCAGTTTACAGTACTTTAATGATTTAAGTATATCTGAGGTGTAGATTATATAATAATGGTCCTAGGATTGACCCTTGAGGTACGCCTAATAAAATTCTAGCTTCTTCGGAAAAAGAATTATTTGAAAATATTTTTTGAAATCTGTTATGAAGATATGATTTAATCAACATTACCGAACCATCCAGAAGTCCATAAAATTTCATTTTTGCCAATAAAAGTTCGTGATTGATCGTGTCAAATGCTTTCGAAAAGTCTAACAGAATCAAAGAAGTAGACAACTTTTTATCTATTGACGTTATTATGTCTTCAGTAACTCTAATTAGGCCAACATCAGTACTCAAATCCTTTCTAAAGCCACACTGAGTCTCCGGGATAATTTTATTCACACCGCAGTACTCAATCAACTGATTATACAGAACCCTTTCGAAAACCTTTGACAAAGCCGGTAATATACTAATTATTCTCAGATCACCATAGTTAGTTGGATTTTTTACTTTCGGAAGTGGCTTACCTATTGATAATTTCCACTGATCACGAAAATAACTTTGTTCTATACAACAATTGACTATGTGTGTAATGTAAACATCCAAGAAGGGACTGCAATATTTAAGTAATTTGGCACTAATTCCATCTACCCCCGAAGCATTTGTTTTTATACCATTTAGTATTTTATTAATTTGAGAACACTAGCTAAATTAAAATTAAACTGAATATTGTAGTTGAAAATATTTTGATTGTAAAAATAAATTTTAGAAGAACAGTCTGACGTATTCTGCAAAAATTCAATGAAAAATGAGTTATATCTTTAGGATTAAGTAAGTAACATGGAATATTCAAATCATTATTTATAAACATTAAAAGATTTAAGAGTCCTCCAGGTTTTTTTAATATTTTTTTCAGCGCATATATTAGATAAATATGTTTTTTTTTTCCCTTCGTACCATAGTCAACGTAAGATTTCGCAACCTTTTATAGTTTTCCCAGTCGTGTACATTTCGGGACCTCTTGAATTCTCGAAGCGCTGCGTCTCTTTGTCGCATAAAAACCTTAATATTTGGTGAGAGCCAGGGCGCCCATGGTTTAGTAATCCTTGCTGTTTTAAAGGGGGCATGCCTATCGAAGATATAAAGAAGGTATTCATTAAATAAGGAAATTTTGTTTTCAATATTTTGCTCGCAAATTATATTATGCCAGTTAATTGATTGAAGTTCATTATAAAATTCACGAGCATTAAAATTATTAAAATTTCTGTAATTTATAAGTTTTGGCTTAATAGACACCTTTTCTATTTTTAAATAACAATAAACTAAGGCGTGATCAGATACCCCCTCCATCGACACAACCCCCGAATCACCGACCAAAGACTCATCCGTTACAAATATTGGATCTAGAAGTGATACACTATTCCGACTAATTCTAGTAGGTTAATTTATAATTTGGATTAGATTAAAATTGTCAAACAAGGATATCAAAGGGTTTGTTTTATTCAGTAGATTAATATTAAAATCTCCCAGACATATTACCTGCTCAAAAAAGGATAAATAGATGAAAAAATATTCTCAAAGTCATTAACTAATAAATTAAAATTAGAATTGGGAGGTCGATAGAAGACGCAAAAACAGTAATATTTATTTCTGATTTTTAATTTAAGAATCAAATATTCTAAAAAATGTGCAGTAAACTGCAATGAAACAATTTCTGGCGAATAAGTGCTCTTAAAATAGACTGCAACACCTCCACCTCTACCTACCCTATCCTTAACAGTAACTTTAGTTGAACGATACAAACAGCGTCCCTAACAACCATTATTTGAGTTTTATTTGGGTTTTTTTTGTGAGTTCGTCGTGTCGCCATGAACGTAGACGAAATTGCCCAAAGTTTGGAGGCACTCATGGAGTGTGGTCCGGTAAGAATTAATTTAGACTATATTTTGAATAAGAGAATTGTTATATTTTATTGAATATCTAGTCAGAACCTCAGGAGAGGGAACAAAAACCCAACCCAACCCAAGCCAGCCCAACCCGAACCAACTCACCCAAATCCACCCCAACCCAACCCAACCCAATAATCGTAAGTATAAAATCCTCTGAAATACTGACACTTAATTTTCCTTTCATTTGCCACAGAAAACATTAAAATCTTTTATTTTGTTACAGAAGAAAATTACAGGAGGAAGCAGAGGAGAAGGAACTGGGGAAGGATTCAACGGCATCAAGAACAATCGGTTCTACATAAACAGAGTAATATATAACTTTTTTATATTAATTTTATTTTCAAATTTATATAGATTAAAGTTTGTTTTATATATTTTTTTTTTAGAAGTATTACTGTCTGTAGTAACCGACGCCATGGCCTCTGTGGCCTCCGCCGTGCTGAAGCACACGGCAGCCGCTACAAGCGGGTACCAGTGGCGAGGGGGCTCTAGGAGGGGCCGAGGTCGTGGCAGGGGAAGGGGGAGGCTAGAATAGGTTTTAATTTTAGATTAATTTAATTTTTTATGTTATTTATTAAGTTATAGTTAAGTTATTTAATAAGTTATTGATAGTATATAAGTTATAGTTATGTAGGTAGTAAAGTCCAGTTCAACGATACATTAGAATGGTCACCCGTCAAAACACCAGCATTCCACCTGCCAAACAATGTCATCCACCTTCTATTTACATTGTTTGGCAGGTGGAATGATGGTGTTTTGACGGGTGACCATTCTAATATATCGTTGCACTGGACTTGATAAGTTGTTGCGTTTTATTATTTTTTAATAAAAAAAAAACAAATAAATAGTTTATTATTTGTACTGAATTGCCTGTATAATTCTAAAAGTGAAAGTCTTTTGAGAAAAGTGTGAAAGGGTTTTTTAACTTTATTAATATCATAAAAGCAGGCTATAGACTGCGCTATATCTGTGTTATACTTGTATATTGCTCATTGAATTAAACTAAACGCTATAAAAATACGCTTGAAAATCTTAGAACAATGAAAACCTTTCAATGTTCTAAGTTGACAATACACAAATGTTCTCAGTCTTCCAATTTCTCATAAGTAAATAAATAAAAAATCCATTAAACTTTATTTTTTTGTAGTAAGCAAGTGGAGCGTTTCTATAGATAATTTTAACTCATACTTACTACTGGTAAGAGATGTGTTGATAAATGATTGAATAGTTTTTATTTTTTAAAAAAAAGTCTCATAGAAGTTTTTCCGTTAGTTGTTCTGTAATATATCTGAGTGAACAAAAAATAAAAATAAAATGTATGTGATATTTAAACATCATAAATCTAGAGCTTCCATGGAAGATCATTTTTATATTTATATATGTGATGTTCATTGGTGTTTCTGAAATGCAATAAAACTCTATAGTAATAACACGTATATATTATATATAATTATATATTAACAAAATATAAAAATATTGATATTGGAATCACAAACAAAAAGCATTAAGAATTAATATCTACTGTATTTGAAATTGGTTATTTGTAATCTATTATTTAATTCTTAGTCAAACCTCAGGCTTCATAAGTTGACAGCGAAAGGGAAAATGATTATCACGACAACAATGACAAACGTAACTATAAAATTATCTAGAATTATGAAATTTTTTACTCCATTTTATTTCTCTCTTCAGAAACACTAGTATTGGTAAATTCTTCTGCGGCGGCCTCTGCTATTATAGTATGTAGCCGTCGGATAAGGGTAGGGTGTCGAGGAGGCGGGTATAGGGCATATACTTCTCTCGTAGGTTCTTTTTTCTATAATAATTAGACAATTAATTTTAAAAAATTATATGAAAGCAACGTTGTACCTATATTCTCCACAGGTTGGCAGTCTATTTTTGGAAAGAGCGGTACCAGAGTTGTATTAAAGTAGTAATATCGTCCTCAATCTTAATTTCCTAAATACAATATAATAAAGAATATATGATAAAAAAAATATTAAATTACTATGACAAAACATTTGTCATAGTAATCAGAAATTATTACATCAACTTTCTCTAAAAAATTCTTAATAAATTAACATAATAATATCTCATATTTATATCATGAACATTTATAACGAAAACTGATTTTACGAGGTTATGCTGTTTTAAATTAATATAGCATATTTAAACAAAACAGACATGGTCTGTTGATTTGCTATTTTTACAGATAAACCATACATTTCCATATCACATTGAAAATAAACCATGAAATATAAATTAAAGAATTAATTGTGCTTAGTAGCCACATAGCAAAATTATATGTTTTACAGATAAATATGAAATTGTATAGTTTACTCTCCCAGAGAGACTTTTATATTTAAATATATATTTAAAAATATATATAAAACTAGAAAAGGGATTTTCATTGAGAAAGCGAATGATTAATAGTAAGCCATGTCAATAGCACAAGGCACTTCTACAATTATCTACTATTTACCACTCACTAATCTTTATACTCCGACTTTTGATACCTCAAGACTTATTAATAGCAAAAGTTGCCTCGCCGAATGAAAAATCCGTCACCCATTGCAATAAGTAATTACATGCATTATAACAAATTGGCCATTAAGCTAGGTTTAATCACTTATCGCATAAGATGACTCTAATATATAAAGATATCACGTAGTGAAATCTTTTGGGGAGGGGGGAGATCATAACCTAGTATCTTAATCGAAGTGCGTCAAGAGTTTTGGTTACAGTCGGGCCGGATAACCCCTGGATGCATGTTGAGCTAGAAGTGTGAGTAAACTGATGTTTTATTTGCTTGCAATGCAAAACTCACTGCTCATACTATCTGAATATTGCTTTGCTCATTTGTAATTTTGTTTATGTTAAATAAGTTTGTCCTAGTATTTTAACAAAATTTAACATTTTTCTAAGAGCAATAAGTATACATCTAAAGTGTTATCAAACCCAGACATTCTAGTTATGCGATTATCATCACATTTCCACCATTGATCGTTATAATTAACTATAGATGTATAATGACCAGATCCAATGGTGTTTCCATGATGCTTAACAACACTTTTTACTCGTAATATTTGATCATCCAAAATAACACTTTCAGAAGCAAAATTGTAAAATTTGGTATTTATCTTATTCCCTTGAGGGCCAATTCTCTGAAGACATACTACCAAATATTTATGGCATATAACCACTGAGCGTGTTTTTAGATTATTGTTACAGTATGGACATAATCTATCAGAGTCTTTTAGCATTAACATTGAATTAAAATCAATTAAATTGCCACAGTTTTCAGGAAAATAAAGAAAATGAGTGTATATTAATTGTTCATTTTCATTCATATTAATATTACAGTTTTGACAATTTAAAAGTTCATGACCATTAGCTTTTATGAAAATGCTAAAATCATCTGCATCTAATCTTCTGATTAAAGTTTGACAAAATGATTGAGCGTCCATTTGTTGATTTACAGCAAAATTTTGTTTTGTCAAAGTTTTGTCTATGGAGCACAGCACTTTTAGATCTAATCAGTTTAATAAGTGTTGTGTGCTTGAGAATCTAGAAATGAAAGAATATAAACGTTTAACTAAAAACTGTTGATATATATTCTAATATTCCTCAAAATTAGCACAAAGGACACATTAAGAAATTCCAAAGGAACTTTTACTACTCTTATGATGCAAAAACGGAATATAAAATGAATGTTTAGATCGTCTTTTTCACCTATCCATATTTATAATATCAATGGATATTAAAATTACTGTGTGGTCATTAAGCAATTCACCTACCCAACTATTTTTAGATCTTTTTTTATTGTTTAGCAAGCTTACCTTAAATCGATTATATTAAAAGAAAAAAATTCTTGAATGAACCACTTTTTAACAAAAAAACAATAATTTACGTTGTATTCGACCATATACAATTTTGTTATGCTTCTATTTACTTATGAACACAATAATATTAGAAATATACTATGGTATTATCACGGGCTAACGACTTTTCTATTGATCTAAAATATTTTTATTTTGTTCCTCCATTAAGTAAATAAAAATATAACAATATAAAAATAAGACTTTTTTTTAACCACATTGTCTTGTTTACTTTTAAAACGTTGACGTTTATAGTGTCAAATATCTAATTATTATTAACATATCCTGTTGCGAAAAATTGAACTAAATCTTCCACATTGACAGATAATATACTTAAATTAATATAAAAACTTACCTTTGATTTTGTAGAATAAAACTAACTGGGCGAAACAAAATCTAAAACATTCAATGAGCCAAATCTGTCAAAAAACTGCTTGTTTGAGGACTTTAAAGGAAGCAATCGCCAGCACAATAAAACTTAACTGCTTACGCCTCCAAATCACTTACCTAAAAATGACAAACAAACAAACATAACTAAAACGGATTAATATAACTTCGAAATAATTAATATTCTTCAAAATAAACCAAATTTCCCGAAAGAAATTTTATAACGCTTATAATGCACAAAGGAATCTAAAATGAATGTTTATTTACGCTAGTTACCCCGGATACCGCTCCATATACGTTTATTTGTCAAAAGCACGGTTAACTTTGCCCTTGTAGTTTTAAGCTGCTTTTATGTAGCGATGATTTAATGGAGCGATTCGCAACGGCGACATTTAAGCGTAGTCGTCACTGACGAATTTTTTTTTGCTAGGTTTGGGTTATTTTATTATGTTCATTTTAGGATTTTGCGAATAGGTTTCTGGGTTTTTGTATATAATATTAATGTTATAATATTATTATTGTAATATTTAATATTAATATTATAATATTAGTTAATGTTAACCATTTTTTCTTTCAATGGTATTTGAGATTCGTGGTGACTATCAACGTAAATTTGTCAAACGCAATATTTTTATAAAAGCATTTTTTTAAATTTAGATTTCCTTTATCAAGTCTAATTAGTTTTTTATTTACAATTTAATCTACATAGGGAATGTTAGAGAAGAAAATGCTTTTCTTATAAAAAAGTTAAAATACAAAATGTTAGTGATTATTCAAGAGCTACTAAACAACGTTAATGTTCGGGGATCATGACTATACATTTAGTTAAAAAACATAAGTGTTTGACTAAAAACATTTATTGCTAATAAAGAAGTTTTGTAAATATAAAGCCTAAAAAGTTATTTTCAAAACAATTTATTAGTTGTATCCTAAATAAACCAAAAATACCCAATAAACCAACAAAACAATTTTTTTTTGATCCAAAATCGAAGAGGGTGTATACCCGCGAAAAATTTCGGAAAATTGATTTTAATTTTTTTTTAAAATAAACTATAAGACTAACAACATTTTGTCTTTTATAAAAGTTATGAGGAATATTATGAGGTATCCGCACGTTAAAACGAATCGGTTCTAGCTGTCATAAAATCGGAGAAAATAAAGAAAAACCATGAAACATAAATATCGAATTATCAAGGGTCCTATGGAAAAATTTAAGTTTTTTATCCTTCTATCATGTACAACTTTTAATTAACTTTAAAAAAGGTTATTATCGATTTGACTCTAAAATAAACGGAAAACCTATTTCTTTGCATTTTTCGATTTTGAAGCAAAATCCGGGCTCAAAATGAGCATTTTTTCAAAATATGCTCCGATTTCACAATTTTTTTCTTCTGGTTAAAAATCATTCAAAAACTAATAAAAAAGCTTTATGACAAAATTTTCCATGATTTATACGAGTGCCATAATATAAAGGGAAATATTAGGTCCCACAAGAGTCTATGTATAGGGATAAGACAACCGGGTTTTTACGTCGATTTTTTTAATTTTTTAGTTTTATTTCGAAAAGCAATTATAATAAAATATAAAAATAATTAACAGGAGGAGAATAAGGAATAATAAAAAACATCAACGAATTGAATCGAAGCTATAGAAGTCGAAATATTAGTAAAAATGTGAAAAAAAATAAAAGAAACCTCGTTTTTGCCCACGGTAGGATTTTTTTTCTTAAAATTATAACCGACAAATTATAATGTAAGCCCTAAGTTGGCAATTTCCAGTAAAAAAAACCCAAGAAAAAAAAATTTTTTTTTTGCTCCAAAATCGAAAGGGGTATAGCCATGAAAAATTGTGAAAAAATGGTTTTTATTTTTTTCTAACTAAACTATAACTCTGACAACTTTTTGTCTTAAACAAAAGTTCTAGGGAATGTTACGAGGTATTCGAATGTTAAAACTAATTAATGGAAAAAAACTATGGAAAAATTTCAACTTTTTATTTTTCTATCTTGTACTACTTCAGGATACCTTTCAAAAAGGTTATTATCGATTTGACTCTAAAATGAACAGAAAACTTATTTATTTGCATTTATCGATTTTCGAACAAAATCCGGCCCAAAATGAACTTTTTTTCAAAACATGCTCCAAATTCAAAATTTCTTTTTTTTGGCTAAAGACCATTCAAAAAGTAATGAAAAAGCGTTTTTGAAGGTGGTAGACAATGGTACAGTGGAAACATCTTGTCGGACTTGCATTTTCTTATTTATTTAATGTAACACGACGTTTCGGTTGGTAAGTATCTCCAACCGTTATCAAGTGTAAACTGACAGCAAAATACTATTCTATAGGCTTATATACTAGATGTGTGCAGCGATGTGGAAGGGGGGGAAAGTCATCCGTAAAAAGAGTTGGGGGGGGGGGGAGGACGCGCGTCTCTCTAGATCCTACACTGTCCTGAGAGTAGAGGCTTCCAGATGTTGGGTATATCGACGCTTGGCTGGCTGAAGATCCTCTGATTCTGTGAAATGAAAGCTGCCTCTACGAACTTCCTCTTCCGCCAGTGCTGTTCCTTGTGCAGAATCTTGGCTTCTGACCAATGGATATTGTGTCCATTATGCCACGCGTGCTCTGCTATTCCGGATTTGGAAACCTCTCCTCTTTGGGTCCAGCTGCGATGTTCCTTCGCTCTGATTTCTAGGGGGCGCTTCGTTTCACCTATGTATGAGTCACCGCACTCACATGGGATCCGGTAGACGCAATTTTTGGCATCCACCATGCCATCTGGTTTGGTCTTTGATACCATGCTTCTGATAGTGGTGCTAGATCTAAAGGCAGTTCTAATATTGTACTTGCTGGAGTTTTGATGTCGAAAGTCTCTACACCAATGTACCCATAGGAGAGTCTCTTAACATCATCCGAGACAAACTAAGCAAGGATGCAGCTTTCTCAACTCGGACCACACTGCCTCTGAACGGGGTGATGGAACTTTTGGAGATCTGTCTTCGTAATTCTTACTTTCAGGTCAAGGATAGATTCTACGCCCAAGACGAAGGACTTCCGATGGGTTCATCTCTTTCCCCAGTAATAGCAAACATCTTCATGGAATGGTTCGAGGAACATGCAATAGATGCCTCCCGTTGCAAACCCAAGCTCTGGCTTCGATATGTGGACGACACCTTCATCATTTGGGACAAAGAGGAAGAAGCACTTCAGGAGTTTCTGCTTCACCTCAACAGTTTCAGACCAACAATCAAGTTCACGATGGAGACAGAAAAGGACTCAGCTCTACCTTTCCTAGATGTCCTCGTTAAAAAGGTCGGCGGAAATCTACGAACTTCAGTTTATAGAAAACCAACACACACGGGCCAGTATCTGCACTATGAGTCCAACCATCCTGCAACCACCAAAGTAGGCATCATAAGATCCCTCTACAATAGAGCTCGAACCATCTGTAGAAACGACGAGGATCTCAAGACTGAAGTGGATACCATCTACAAAGACCTACAACAGAATGGATATCCAAAGAAGCTAATAAGTAGGACCATCCAAAGGACGCGTCCAAATCAAATCAGAGACGAGGCCACCACGACAACCAGACTTCTACCCATACCTTACATCAGGGGTACATCGGAACAAATCCGACGCATTGCCAGCAAGTACAATATTAGAACTGCCTTTAGATCTAGCACCACTATCAGAAGCATGGTATCAAAGACCAAACCAGATGGCATGGTGGATACCAAAAATTGCGTCTACCGGATCCCATGTGAGTGCGGTGACTCATACATAGGTGAAACGAAGCGCCCCCTAGAAATCAGAGCGAAGGAACATCGCAGCTGGACCCAAAGAGGAGAGGTTTCCAAATCCGGAATAGCAGAGCACGCGTGGCATAATGGACACAATATCCATTGGTCAGAAGCCAAGATTCTGCACAAGGAACAGCACTGGCGGAAGAGGAAGTTCGTAGAGGCAGCTTTCATTTCACAGAATCAGAGGATCTTCAGCCAGCCAAGCGTCGATATACCCAACATCTGGAAGCCTCTACTCTCAGGACAGTGTAGGATCTAGAGAGACGCGCGTCCTCCTCCCCCCCCCCCCCCAACTCTTTTTACGGATGACTTTCCCCCCCTTCCACATCGCTGCACACATCTAGTATATAAGCCTATAGAATAGTATTTTGCTGTCAGTTTACACTTGATAACGGTTGGAGATACTTACCAACCGAAACGTCGTGTTACATTAAATAAATAAGACAATGCAAGTCCGACAAGATGTTTCTAATGAAAAAGCTTTATGACAAAATTTTTCAAAATCTATAATAATGCTACAATATTACGAAAGAAGATAAGTTCCCTTTAAAGCCTATGTATTCGAACCGATGATTTTTTAATTTTTTTTTAAAGGCAAATTTAAGAAATAATTTAACTAATTGAGATAAAAGGAATAGGGTAATACAAAATATTATCTTTAAATATATACATATCATCTAATAGCAGATTTCAATCAAATAGGACATTTTGATAGTCACGTGACCCTAGAACTTAATATTTTAAAATTTTGTAAAAAATCAACAATTGCATCCTAAATAAACCCCAAATTCCAAATTTGAACCCAATCGGATCAATAGCAAAAAAGTTATGGAAGTCACGTAACTTTAAAATTCAATATGTCAAATTTCTGGCAAAATTTATTACTTGCATCCTAAATAAAGCCTAAATACTAAATTTCAACCCAATCGGATCAATAGCAAAAGAATTATAAAAGTCACGTGACTTTAAAATATAATTTGTCAATTATCTGTTAAAATTTATTAATTGTATCCTAAATAAAGCATAAATACCAAATTTGAATCCAATCGGACTCATAGCAAAAAAGTTACAATAGTCACGTGACCCGGAAGTCAAATATCTGTCAAAAATTAATAACTGCATCCTAAATAAAGCCCAAATAGCAAATTTCAACACAATCTGACCCATAGCAAAAAAGTTACAATAGTCACGTGACCCGGAAGTCAAATGTCAGATATCTGTCAAAAATTAATAATTGCATCCTAAATAAAGCCCAAATACCAAATTTGAACCCAATCAGACCAATAGCAGAAAAGTTACAATAGTCACGTGACCTTAAAACATAGTCATGTCAAATATCTGTAAAAATGTATTAATCTTATCCGAAATAGGTACTAGGTACCAAATTTCATCCAAATCGCACCAATACCAAAAAAGTTATGATACTCGACTAACCTTAAAAATCAATAATTTCAAAAAATTTTTATTTATATCCCAAAAGCAATGTTTAAGAATTGTTAACATTTATTAATAATAAACTAAATAGCATAAAACTCACCAAATATCTAAATTCTTATTTTAAATTAAATAGATCATTACGACTGACCCGTGTATATATTCGAATAATTTTAATAAAATAATAGGGCAAATTTCATTTCGTCTCACCCCGGTATAAAACCACTGACTTGTCAAAAAAACGGCATTTTTCGAAGACGTCAAAATGTTTGCCGAATTGTCCTGGCCGCAATACACAATTTCCCCAATTGATATGCACAGATTCGGAAAGCCCATTCATTTTCTGATTCGGTGCTTCCTTTCCCTGATCGTTTCCGATTCATTTTCATTCATAATTTTACAAAAAACTCAACCAAGTCCCGGCCACCTGCCACGAGCAAAAAATCTTCCCACACCATGCGTCAAAGTATTGTAAAACGCGAAAATTCAAATTGCTCAGAACCTATTAAAGTTGGAAGATTGTAATTTTACACAAATAATGGGGTTATTAAAGTATTTAATGCCTGAGAATATAAATGGTCCAGGTGCCACCACTGAAAGTTATTAAATAAAATGTGATTTTCGGGTCGGACCTTCATGGGTAAAGTTCATTATTGCTCGCCCTGTATGGTTCCCAAGAATTTCGGTTATATGGCATATGAAAGGTAAAGGATTAAGTTATTTTTTAAAAAAAAAATTCCCAAAATAAGTATCGTTTGGCCGGAAATCTCAAAAAACTGAAAATGCCAGAACTCGTAAAATAAATTTTTACAAAAAAAAGCTCCAAGTATGTCAAATGTCTTATAAAACGAAGTCTTTTCGCCGAAATACTTTTTTTATAAATTTTTTTTTTTTAGAATCTGGAGAAGTTTGAATTGTTTTTTTAGTCACTTTTGTTCGCTTCACAACTCACCCTGTATACCGATCTGGCCCAAAAAGTATACAGACATGAATTACTATAAAGTCTTTTATGCCTAACAAAATTTCAATTTTTTTGACAGCGTTAAAATTGAGATCTCGTGCAAAAATGAATTTTGACCCGTTTTTTTACGAATTTTTGACTTTGAGACAGTACCGCTCCGTTTGGTGGTACCGGAAAAAAAAAATCGTTTACGGATCCATCATTACCAATGTATTGAGAGACCCTATGCCAAATTTCATCGTTTCGCTAGCCATACAGCCAAAGATATGAATTTTTATTTCCAAAAAAACACGATTTTTCGGGCCCGACGTGGCGTGCATAATATAGTCGCAGACGCTCCTATATAACAAACCGGTAACCAGGAATAGAAAAAACCTCAACATCATCACCATCAGAGAGCCATGTCTCTGTAAGAAATACCATATCAAAGTCATATTTAAGTATTAAATTTTTAAACTCTAGAAAACCCGTAAATAAAGACCTTACATTAAAATTCGCAACTTTAAACAATAAATCGCTCATGAAAAAAAAAAAACTAAATAACTAAACACTACTCATATCTCAAAAACCCTCTATAGACTTTGAAGATATAAGTGTTCCTGCCGCTTAAGATTTTACCCCACTTTAACCAAGATACCCCCCATTATAATATAATGTACGTTACTTAAAACGTGGTAGTAGAAAAAAAAACATTGATTGAGTAAAAAATAATGGAAAAAAAACTCAATAATTGATAAATCATAAAAGATAACCATACATATACAAATATAATGAAAATATATGAATTTTACCTAACTCAAGAAGAAAAAATAGAATGCTGCGATATAATACAACGTATAATTAATTAAAATGCCTACTACCTATAATGCAATAATCTTTTGCATGTACCATACAAAAATATTTATTATATTCCCAAGTAAATAAAATATGAATATTCACGGGTCGCAGAAATGAGAAATGTGTATCGCAATGTTTAGGAAAAAAACCGCACATTCCTGCAATCGAAATACCCAAGTACATATTATAAGTTACCGCTTTAAAATAGATTCAGTGGTTTCCAAACAAACCATACAAGTTCCAAGTAAGATATTTTATTATTAAGTTAAACAGTATACGTGTACGTAATTATTGACGATGGTTATCATCAATAACCTGAACCTTTGTCTGCCTTACAGAGTCCCAATAAAAAAATTTTCCATCCCATGTCCAAGTATTCTTACCATATTTTCGTTTTGCAGCCACAAGCATCGAGTACTTCCTTCTTGTCAGATCTTCAAAAATTGAAACTCCTGAGTCTTCTTCTTGAAGAAGTTTCTTTGCGGCCATAACATTTTTCTTCATGTTAGATACAAACCGAACTAGAATTGTAGGTCGATCGGTTTTTGTATTGTTCATAGGAAAGGCAAAGTCCAAGTCATGTAATGAACACGGTATCTTTAGCCTATTTGCTATAAATGAAGATACGACAACCGGAATGTTGTTCTTCTCCTGAATCTCCATACCACAAATTCTAATACAATTGTTCTTTATTGATGTTTCTTCAATCAAATAGTGTAATTCTAAAGTGAAAATTTAAATTTATTGTTATTAATGGATGTGCCTGAACGTTTAACAAGACATGTGACTAATGAAGAAGCCGCTAGAATCATTGCGCTCATAGAAGATGGCCGCAGTCAAAGATACGTCGCTCGGATAATGGGAGTTCAACAAAGCACCATATCCAGAGTTGTTAATCCCTACCAAGAAACAGGACAACTATCCAGACGACCCGGACAAGGCCGCAGAAGGGTAACTTCGGTAGTAGATGATCGTTACTTAAGCTCTGGTATCCCCACCGAACCAGAACTCCTATTGGCACTACTCCAGCGCGTATTCTCTCGACGTGGACTTCTTCTTGACCTGGAAGCCACCTACAAGGACTTCGTCCGGGCCCACGGCAGGATAATGATGGACCTCCGTGAGCCCTCGCCCAGATGCTACTCCCTTTCCAGAATTCCGTAAACACTCCCCCGCTCCCGCTCTCACTGCCGCCCTTCCCCCATCGGCCGTCGTTGCGGCCCACGCTATCTTGGCTTGACCCCACCGCTAGCGGTCCTATTATTTGCCTTGTCGTTGCTTCCTATTTTTATTTCTTGGGTTTTAGCAACTTCCTAATTCCCTCCTGACCGGCCAAAACTTCTACCTACACCCTCCCCACCCAACCTCCCCCCCTCTCCAACCCTCGCCAACACCCCCACGCTACATCTACACAACCACACCACTAACAATGTCTGATTCCGAGGAGAGCAACAAGCACCCATGCACCAACGGCTGCGGCAAATGTTTCGCCACCTTCAGGGGTATGCGGTCCCACGCCAGCAGGTTCTGCAAGTCAAGGGCAGATACTCCGCGCGTGCTCCCGGTCAGATCCACTGCAGGCGCATGTGACGATGAGGACGTCTTCTCTTGCCCCGACTGCGATAGGGAATACTCCAGCGCTAGTGGGCTTAACCATCATTGTAGGCTCAACTGCCCTGGAAGAAACAACTTCTCTTTTCACTGCACCATCTGTGACATTCACTATCGTATGCTTGCCGGGCTGCAGTTGCACAGAAGGAAGGCTCACCCCAAAATTTACTTCAAAGAGGCTGAGGAGGCCGACAACAGGTAATGCAACCCCATCTCCGCCCTGGAACAACTACACATCGTCCAGGAGGAACTGAAGTATGAGGGAATTAACATTAATAAACATCTCTCCAACAAGTTTCAGCGCACTATCAACCAAATTAAAAAACTTCGTCGCCGCCCCGACTACAAGGATCTTCGAGTCAGAATCGAAGCCGAGCGCCGAGAAGCCCCTGAAACGCCTGCTCTGTCGCCCCCCCGCTTCGACGCTATGAAACACCCTTCTGTTCCACTGACGCCCCCCCCTGTGCCCCATTTCGAGGAATGGTATCCGCCGTAGCCTGATGATGCACCCGTCAACCCGAACGCCTCTCCAGAACTAGTCGAAACCTCTCTGTTCGACGAGCTTGCACTGGCAACCTCCATCAGAGTGGCCCCTGGCCTCTAACTCGAGGGCGCCGCTCCGTCTCCAACTCCACCCTCTCCAGGGAACAACGAACAACGAGACCCCCACTGAGGACCCCAACCCAGTTAAAGTCTACCTCATCAAGCATGCGCAGGATCTATGAATAGATCTAACTCTCAGAGACCTCGCGCTGCAACTCCTGGATCCCGCGGCCACTAACCACCACCCGGCGCTCCTGGAGTCCATGTACCGTGCCATCTGGCTACCCCGCCGCCTCCCAGAGCCCAACACACCGGCAGCCACCGAACACCCCTCCAGCCAACCTGTTCCAGGAAGCGGCGCGCTTACAGGTTCAAACGGTACCAGGAGCTCTTCACCAAGGACCGGGCCACCTTGGCCAACGTCATAAACAAAGATCTTGAACCGGGCGCAACTTCAGTACATCCCCCCATCGACGAAGTCACGACGCACTATGAGGACATATTCGCAGCCAATTCTCCGCCCCATACACACGCCATCACCGACCGCAAGACACCAATCCGCGGCCTGTATGCACCTATCCGGGCTGACTGACTCCCTCAAGAAGGCCCCCCCTGGCGTGTGATGTGAGAACCCGCATCACCCCTGCCTCTCTTAAGCTTTGCAGGACCACTCTTATCCCCAAGAGTGAAAACAACCTCGACGATGTCAGCTCCTGGCGACCCATCACAGTTGCGAACATTCTCATCTGGACGATGCACCGACTCCTTGCAGTACGCCTCTCCTGTCGCCAACTTCATCACTACCAAAGTGGCTTTATATCTCTGGATGGCCCAATGGCCAACTCGCTGCTACTCCAGAGCGTCATCAAGGAGTGCCGAGAAAACATCAAACCCTACACCGTAATATCCCTCGACCTAAGAAAGGCGTTCGACACAGTGCCTCACACCTCCATACTCCGAGCCCTGGATCGATTCAATCTCGACCCACGCCTGGCCCGGTTTATCGCTGGGGGCCTCTCCGGTTGCCACACCACTGTGTCTGTAGGGGGCGTAAGTATAAACCCGATTCCCTACGCGCCTCGCCTACGCGGACGACCTGCTTCTCCTAACTCCTTCCGCCAGGGAGATGCAGTTCTTCCTCAGATCTTGCACCCAGTTCTTCGCCCAGCGTCATAAGGAGCTAAACCCTACCAAGTGCTCCAGCCTGGTAGTAAAGCTTCTGCCTAAACAGAAAAAACTCTACCTCGCTAACGCTACCAGGCTCTTCATAGATGCCACCCCACTTCCCCTAGTGGCCATAGAAGCCTCCTACAAGTACCTCGGTCACCGATACGGCTTCATGGGAACCGACCCGCCATCTAGCGACTCCCTCCTTCGGACCTTATGCAACCTTCAGCGCTCCCCCCTTAAGCCGAGCCAGAAACTTTTGCTTCTGAGGGATTACTTAATACCCAAATTTCTATACGCCTTCCAGAATCCCAAAGTCACGGCCAAACTCTTAAGCCAAGCTGACAAATCCATCCGGCGCACTGTTAAGACTTTCCTCCACCTCCCCAGCCAGACTGCCAACGCCCTACTTTATGCCAAAGAGAAAGGCGGAGGCCTGGGCCTTTTCTGCCTCTCCAGCAGAATCCCAGACATCCTCCTCGGGCAGCTTAATCGCCTCACCAGCAAAGCCGATCAACAACTCGTCACCATCCTTTCCTCCAGCTACGTAGGCCACCTTCGTCTGCGCCTACTGAAGCTTCTAGACGGCTTCGGCAGAGGTAACGAGCAGCCCTCTTTTTGGCGTAACAAACTCCAAAACACCTTCAGCGGAGCCGGCCTACCCGAACATTCCAAAGCAAGGGCAACTCACCAGTGGATCAAAGTCCCTCCCCTCCACTGGTCCGGCGCCGACTACGTTCACGCAGTTCAGCTGAGAACTAACACTCTCCCCACCAGGGGCGGTCTCCACAACATCCGGGCCCCCCGGGATTCGAAAAGATGTCGCGGAGGATGCGATAGGATTGAAACCCTGTCTCATGTACTGCAGCGATGCCCCGTCACCCACCATCAGTGCATCCGACGCCACGACCACGCCGTTTCGGAAATGGCTAAATCCTGCAACAGCAAAGGCCATTCCGTTCAAGTTGAGCCCTCCATCCGAGGTTCCGATGGACGCCTCCATAAGCCCGACTTGATCGTGCGAACCACCAACGGGGTCACAGCAGTAATCGACGTCGCCGTTTGTTGGGAAAGTCCCAGACCTTTGCAGGACCAATTTGACAGCAAGGTTGCCACGTACTCCCAACCGAGCTTTCTTGACACCATCCGCCAGCTCTACCCCGAGGACAATATCATCATCTCCGGGCTGATCCTCGGAGCTAGAGGCACCTGGTGCTCCTCTAACGACCACATCCCGAGGACTCTCCAGCTCCCACCTGGCCTGGCGCGCTTTCTCATCTCCGGCGTTCTGCTGGGTGGAATTCTCACCCATAAATCATTCAGCGCGAGCGTCTGGGACCGAGATCAGCACCACCCCCGCCCACCGGGAAAACCAGCTAGCGCGCCCACCTAACCTCCCTCGTTTTCAATAGCCACCAATAGAACTAAGCCCCTACTTATCTTATATATTTTCTGTATTACATACTAATCCTGTATCTATTTACCTACATAGCAATGTTTTGTGGAATAAAGCGTAGTCCCCTCTCCACTCTATAGACCCACACCCCACTACCCTCCCTACCTCCCCCAACGTCCTCGTGCTTGTCCCCTTTTCCCCCTATCTTTTGCTTTTTTTTTGTAAGGTCACTGGGACCATAACCAGCAAAGTTTATTGTAGCTCTCTTCTCTATTTAGCTCTCAATTTGCTAGAGAACACGCAAATTGGAATATTCAAGATTGGTCCAATATTGTATTCATGGATGAATCAAGATTTTGTCTATATTCATTAAATAGGCGTGTACCAGTATATAGGCGACGTGTTGAACGGCACGATCAGGTTATCAGTTTGTCAAACTGAAAGCTTTGGTGGTGGCTCTATCATGGTTTGGGAGGAATTTCTTTTGAAGGTCGCACGAAGCTAGTACCTGTGAATGATGGAAGACTAAATGCTGACAGGTACATAACCAATATCCTAGAACCCCATGTAGTGCCCTATATGCAATATATCGGTGCTAATGCATGATAATGCTCGTCCACACGCTGCTAGAGTTGTTCGGCAATACTTAGAAGAGGTCGAGGTACCCACCCTAAATTGGCCTGCACATAGCCCGAACCTTAATCCGATAGAACATGTCTGGGACCATCTAGGATGGCAAATTCAGCAACATCCAGCACCAATAAGAACACTAGATAATCTTCAAAATGTTCTTTTTGACTTCTGGCCAAACGTGCCGCAAGAATACCTACAGAACCTGTTCAGAAGCCTTCGAAGACAAATGGAAGCTGTAATTAGAGCCAGGGGCGGTAACACAAGCTATTAGAAAATCATTGGCTTAAATAAAGTTCTTTTTTTTTGTATACATGTTTTGTACATTTTTTTTAATTTTTGTATGTTTTGGTAAATCGAAATGTTTGTCCTCTGTAGATTGAACTGATTTAAAATAAATGTTGCAAAAGTCGTATTATTTGGTGATTTAATTATCAATACCAATAAAATTTTAAAAAACAGGCAAAAAATTTAAAATATTTAAAAAATATTAAGTGATGCGATAATTTTTGTGGGGTGTGTATTTGATTGATTGAGTGATACTTGATTAATTGTCGTTTTTAATTGTGATATGCGACTTTTTAGAATATATTGATTTGCAGAAACATTTGATCGCATCATTTGGATTAATATTTCCAGCAATTACTTTTATTAAGGAGCCAAGAGGTTTTAAAATATCTCGTTTTTGTTTTTCAAAATGTATATTTGGGTTTATTTGTCTAATACTATGTTCAATTCGTTTTTCATAAGCAAATAACGCTTGGTAACAAGGTGTTTTCACATTCTCTCATATAAATAAAATCAGTATATAAAGCGTTAATTAAGATTTTCGCATAATTTTTGAGTAGTAAGTATAATTTTTTTTTTATAATAAGAGTAAAATCTTACCTAATTTGTACGGTAGTAATCCAGGATTATTATTTAGATCATGGAATTTTACTCCATTCCCGTTGGTATAGATGATTTCGATCATCAATCTGCAACAAGTGGCATTATTTTAGCTTCATTTACATGAACTATTTCTTTTTTATTGTCATTTTGATTTTGAATCTCTGAAATTGTATTATCTTCTAATATCTGTGTTCATAAAGTGGATCTTGATTTAAGTTTACCAAGCCTTTTATTTTGTTTCTGATATACTTCGCTCGATTTTTGTTATGTTTTTCAATAATTTGTTAGCTATATTTGTTTGTTGTTAACTTAATAGCATCATTTTTTGGTATAATGCCTCGGTTTTAATTCGATACAAATTTATATATTCCGGATAAATATGAGCAGCTATTAATTTCATGGGATCTTATGTATCCATAAGTAGATTGGTTCAAAGGATGTAAAATTTGTACTTGAATGTATAGTATTGTTATAAGCAATAACTGCATATGGCATTATACATACAATGTCTTCATTTTTTTCTTTTTCTGTGAAAAGTCTAATATGTTCAATTAAAGTTGAATTTAATCCTTTATTAGGGCTGTTGTGGGGTTGTAAAATGAATGAAAAATACTATACCAGAGTTTAAACTACTGAAATTAGTGTACGAAAATAGGGTAAAACTTCATCAAATTCTGAAAAAATTATCAATTAAGACAAGGAATATTTAATTTCAAAAGATGATTCTTCGCAAAAAAAGTTACTTTTGTGTTTGACCGCTAGTCAAAAGTAGGCATTTATAGCAGGCGACTAATATTGAATTTTTAAAACCTAATAAAAATAAACAAAATTTAATTTCTATCCAACAATTACAGAAAAAAAAGACTAAGTTAAATAGTTGCATTAATAATATATTTACCAATATTGATATTGCTTGTGTGCTAGGCATGACTGCAAACTCATATTTCAAATCATAAAGGGCAAAAAATAATCCTCGAAACTAATAAAAGATTTTTTCCTGAAACAAACCTTTATTTATTCAACAGCTAAAAGAAGAGAACTGGGCTGACGTTTTTGGTCAGAATGATTGTGATGTAAATAGCTAATGGGGTGCTTTTACAAATATATTTGAACCGATTTTTAATCAAAGTTTTCCAAAGAAACTAATATGTCAGAAAAATAAAAAGATATTTTATAGAGATCTTTTTTATTTTATATTCCTTATAATAAGGAAGTTAGGGAAGTAAAGGATCAATTAGATGTTTATTTGATGATTTTTCCAATGTATGCAGATACATACAAAATTGTAAAACCAGAGTGAGATGACAGCAGCTAACCCTAGAAGCTTCTTGTTAAGGCCTATAAAGCCCAAACGAACTTTTAAGTATTCTTAAAAAAGTAAAAGATAAATTGAGCCAGGGAAATGACATATCAGCGAGTATTATCAAAATTTGCATTCCAACAATATCTGAAGTTTTTTGCCACATGTTGAACATTACATTAAAACATGGTGCACCATAAGTGCACTCATTAACCTAATTTCCAAAAAAAAGGCCCATCCTAATGAATTTGACAACTATACAGTGTGTCCCAGAATGAGGGAATTTATAGGCCAAAATTACAAGGTCAAATTTCAACGACAATTTTGTAGTTGAAATTTGACCATTTAGCATCCAGCCCTGCTTGATTAAAAAATAAAATTTAGCATATTTTTATTTTTTTTTTAATCAAGCATCCTTGATGCGAGCATGTTTTGAATTTTATGAGTAGGTAAAGTGGAGGGTAAAGTAGTAATTCTAGGCAAGATATAAAAAAAGTTTATAAGAAAAAGTTATTTATAATTATAGATTATAGATTGCAAAATTATGCCCGAATACCGAATTTCATACCCATAGGCCGACTTTGATTTTTACGTTTTGTGTACCTTTTAATTTTTTTTATTCATATTTAATTATTAGAGAAAAGCTAACTAATTTATTTATCTAATAGTTAAATCACTGATCTAAGAGTTACAAACCATCCCCAAAAATATGTTTGTAATAAAATGTACATAGTACATCTAATTTAACAAGAAAATTTATTTTATTTACTTATTTTAAATTTATTCAATGTAGCTACCTCGAAACATTTTTCAATATCTTTCCTAAACATTTTAAAAGAATTTCTAATTTGTTCAATGGAAATTGAATTCCAAGCATCTCTAATTCTTTGTTTTAGTAAGTCCCTGTCATTTGCTAATGGCTCGGCATAAACAATTTGCCTGAGCCGGCCCCATAAAATAGCAATCAGAAATGGTTAAATCAGGCGACCTTGGCGGCCACCCAATTGGGCCGCGCCTTCCAATCCATTGATTCGGAAAAGTTCTATTCAACCATTCTGCTACTCGAATAGTGGAGTGCGCTGGACAACCGTCGTGTTGAAAATAAAGATTTATTCTTTGATCAACTGGTAAAGGTTCTAAGTATTCTTTAAAAAATCTTTTCAAAATTTGAAAATATTTTTCTTGATTAAGAGATCCATTAATAAACTATGGTCCAATAATACCTAAATGGTAAGATATGGCGCACCATACGTTGACTTTTTTAAAATATTGCCTCTTGCCATGGATTACCCCAAGTTTGGCGTTTAATTGGACCAAAACCCACAATTTTGGGATGAAATTACACCATTTGTCGTGAAAGTAGATTCGTCCGAGAATATTATTGCGTAACCAAGCAGAAAATAATAAACGGTGCGATTCAAAACGTAGTTTAACGACATACTATTTCCACTACCATACGATTGCACAATGAAAATTTTCTGCTCCAAAATTAACATTTTTCTGTAAATTCCGATATTATTAATAACTTTATACATTTTTAAATTACTAACTTTACAATAAAATAATGATATAAGTTTTTTGTACATAACTTTGACAGTGACAATGTTTTATAGTAGCTGCTACCTTTAATTGAGAATGCTTACATTTTAAAAAGTTCGACAAAAACTCGTAACTGCAGCAAAAAAGAACCCAATATAATAAGCGACATGCATTCCACGAGCCCCAAAAAAATTCCTACCGATCGTAAAGGAAATAGTCCAAGGGCAATAATTTTTAAAATAATTTTCACTATTTTAAATTTTAATATTGAAAAGTGAGAATAAATAATAATTTAAACGTAAAAATCAAAGTAGGCCTATGGTTATAAAATTCGGTATTCGGGCTCAATTTTGCATTCTAAACAACTTTTTCTTATACACTTTTTTTATATCTTGCCTAGATATACTACTTTACCATGCTTGATGTAAAAAAAATTAAAATATGCAAAATGTGATTTATTAATTAACGGGGCTGGATGCCAAAAGGTCAAATTTCAACCCTAAAATTTGTTGTTATTTTTACGTATAAATTCGCTTATCCTGGGACGCACTGTAGACTGATCAGCCTACTTCCAAGTTTTTCAAAGCTGTTTAAGTTAATTGTTTGCAATTAGCTTCTCAGTTTTTTAAAAGAGTGCAATATTTTGTCTGTGTAGATTTACTCTTAAAATATCCATATTGATTATCAAACTGCCAAATTTCAGTTCACTTGTGGGCTCTTGAGGAATTTGAAGAGGCGAAAGCTTTCATTGGGAATATTTTTAGATCTTTCTAAGGCATATGATTGTTTAGATGGAAATTTATTAATAAAGAAATTACTGTTATATGGGGCGAGAAATAATTCATTAAAATGGTTCACTTCTTATCTCAACAATAGAGCCCAACAAGTAATGTTAAGAAGCAAAAGATCACAAATTTAGATTATTTAATTAATGGTGTTTATAAATGTCTTTTGAAATTATTGACATAGCCTAAGATTAGCCAATATCCTAAGAATATTTGCAGATGATGACAAATTTATTAGTGGTGTTTCCGAACATATCTAAGCTATGCTAAAATGAAGATCTACTGTTTCAAAAAAGCAAAGATTGGTTTAGTAAAAACGAGTTTATACTGAATGAACAAAAAACGACCGTTTTGAGTTTTAAAGCAAAACAAAACAAGGAAGTGACCCCAAAATAAACCTCAACAATTACGAGGTTAAAGTGTGTGTACATATTGATGAAGTTTTAGACTTTTCAGATCACATTGAACATATACAAATTAAATTAAATAGAGCTTATTTTTGTTTCTGTACAGTGCAATATTTTGAAAACTTCTAGGCATGGCATTATTTTCTGAGCAGCCAACTCTAAGATAAAAAATATATTTGTCATTCAAAAAAAGGTAATTAGAATAATGTTTAAGATGCAGTAGTTAGAATCTTGTAAGGGTATTTTTACATCTAAGGGAACACTAACTGTGAAACTGATTTATATTTGAAACAGTGATGTTTTTATTTAAGAATAGACATAAGTTTCCTACTTTTGTTGATAATGGGTTTAATACTCGCACATGTAATATTAACTACCCTATACATAATAGGCTTCCACCTTGAACAGGAGTCACGTGGAATGGATATTTTTCGTTTTGTCGAAGGACCTTCCACACTTTCCATATTGAAATATTAAGTTGTGCCGCCACATCTCTAATGCTTCTTGTGTCCTCTTCTTCAAATAATGCCAGTATTCTTTCGTCCACTTCAACATTATGTCGCACAACATGTCCCCTTGGTTCACGGAGAGTGACTCCCAGTCTCGCGTAATCGCCGGTATGTGTCTGGGAAAACTCTGCGGCCAGGCAATCGTCGACCAGGAAAGCGTTCGTGGTAAAGCCGTTGCGCTGCACGAGCGACACCACGGGCCTCACCATAAATCATTATGATATCCGCATATGCATTGCAACAACAAAATAGTCAACAAAGTTTAAAAATAACAGAAACTTAATAAAACGTAACAAAAAACAACAAAACTTAACGAGAAAATACAACCGAATGAAAGAATCGTGGAGTACAGAAATCTAGCACACACGTTAGACAGCAGAGGCAATGATGTCTCAACTAAAAAATAAGATTACATGGCTACTGCGCCATGTAATGGACTTCGGACTACAACTGTAGAAATACGACAAAGATGTCGGGCCTGCATTCGAAACAGAGGTGAACAATTTGAGCAGGATTTGTAAATGATGAAATAAATGTTTAAAAGGCTATTTTTGTTTTTTAATGTTATTTTCCCTGCTTTGAATCGCTGATTAAGACAAAAACTTGTTTTTATTCACCTGTTGAATATTAGAAAATTGCGACTATGTTTAGTAAATTTGAAAATTAGTCATGTTACCAATTACTTTTTATGACATATTGCACATCATTAGAATGGAAACAGACTAGAGATGTTTTAAAAAAAATTGGGAGATCATGATCACTTTTAGTTTTTTTTTTTTAATTTAAACCGAAAGTTGACGTTTAAGCTTATTTTTTACTGAAAAAAAATGTTTGCAGCGCTGTAAAAAAAAACTAGATGTCGCTGGCGGGTAATTTTAGTTTCAAAAAAAGCGTCAAACATTGCAAATAAAAGGTCGAAAATAAAATTTAGTAAAAGTTAATAACTTTTAAATTTTTTAAATAAATGTTCACTCAAAACCATTAAAACCCAGTATAAAAAAATCTGTTTGAGCAAGATTTTTTTATGAGGGCTGAAGAGGTAGCCAAAGACCTCCCCAATCACTGAATTCAGTTTGGCACACGATGCACCAAACACCCTATATGTAGTTATGTCAGGGAGATGTTTTTTTTACTAAATAGGCCGTTTTTGTTTAAATAAATGATTTTCAAAAAGAAATGAAACAGAAATGAAGGAGACAAAACAAGGGACCAGTATTCCAGAATATGTCAAGCCAGAGATAAATATTATACATCTTACAAGTAGATATTGAACACAGCCCTATATGTGACTGATATAATCTGATTATTATGACTGGACTGAAAAGTGTGATTTTAAAATCCACAACCCTAAAATAAGAAATCTCAGATTTAATATGGTCTTTTTGTATAATTTTATAACTCTTGATTATTCAAAGTAAATACATTCTTCACTCATCCCTCAAAAAAAAGAATATAAATCTCTCAAGACAAGTGGCATCCAAGACAGTCCTAATCTCTATAAAAAATGTCACATCAACTGCAAATATCGATCAAACGGAACAAAATATCAAGCCACAGAGAGAGAGCCCCCAATCTTTACTTGATCTCCCAATAATGGATGATAAAGAAATGCCCTTTTCCCTACTGCTTACAGTGCTTTGTTTACAAAATAAGTCTTTTAAGTAATCTTACCACAGCAATCTCACCATTTTAAGAATAATTGCTAATAATGATAATCAAAAATATTGGGAAAGTTATTCTTAATTATATTAATTAATAAATTGTTCATTGGCAAGTATTTTGCAAAACCAACCATTGCTCTCTGAACCTTAAAAAATTAAAGGATATAGTCCATCTGATTGCTGCTTCCTTTGATCTTTTATGTGCTAGATTCTTGGTAATTATTAAAATTGTGGAGCTCTGAACTAAATAAGTTGGCGAAGACAGATATACAGCACGCGAACTCTTTAACTTGATAGAAAGAAAATTTCTTGCTATTATAGAAAAAATGTCTAAACTCAGTCCAGTCTCAAACTGGGTCTATTCGTGTCAACCTCGGGTGGCGTCGGCGTCTTTCGGGATAGAAATTTAGAAAGAGGTTGTTAGGTCTTGCTATTGCTTTTGTCTCTTTTTAGTATTATAGGAAAGATCTATTTATCTCTTCTTGAGTTTGAGCTTTTTGGGCGCTTTTTTGTTTTGTGCGATTTTTCATTTTAAAGTTATTTTTTTGACTAGTTACGATTTCATATTATGGGTAAGTGGATAACTATGTGATTTAGCTTTTTGTACTCCTTACACACTGTGGAATAAATTCATTATAAAAAAATTACTTATTTGTATTAGTTTAATATAATCTTTATTCTTTTACTTCATAATAAAGTACACTTTTTGTTTACATTATGATTTGAACATGAAAACTTACGAATTTGTTATTTTATATTTTTTTGGTCATGGGTATAAGTTTATGAAGATTTTGATTTTGAGAACTGATTAAAGTAATAAATAAAGTAAAATATTTTTTTTCGAATTAGGCTCTTGCTTTTAACTTATTAAGACCATACAATCTTTATCTTTAAAAGACAATCAATGAAATATTTAGAATAAAAACAATAAATAAAGTAAATACCTTATATAATACCTATCTACTTTATTAAGAAGCATTAAACAATATTTTTAGAACGAGACTTCAAAACCACCACCGAGCAGTGGAAGGTGGTTGTTCAATGCTTGGAAGATAACCTCATACTTTTAAAAAGTAAATTTTCAAATTCGGATGGGGATAATAAAGACATCAAATCTTTGTAGAAGGCCTTGGCTACCCAACTAAATTCAATGGGGCTGGGGTTCAGACCAGTGGATAAGTGGAAGGCAGTAAGTCATATATTTTATATTTATGTATAGAAAATTAGATATGTAATTTTCTATTACATTCTATCTTTTGAAAATGTAACTTTAATTTTTTTTAAATTTTCAGGCTATCGGCAGGTGGAATACCAAGAGCAAATCCAAGGCAAGTGCTTTTAGGATGGAGACAGAGAAAACTGGAGGAGGACCACCAAAAGCAGTTCCTTTGGCCCCAGTGGAAGAGAGGCTCATGGCAGTGCTCGGGTGGAGAGCGGTCACTGGGGATCACAATCGGGAGCTAGGTCTTGGATTGGTAAGCATTTTTTTATTGAAATCTATTAAAAGGAACATAAACAAGGGCAACAATAAATAAATAGTGTTAGATTCTGTTACTCAGCTGTTTTGTGCATACCTAATAATCTTTTCAGGCACCGAGAGAAAATCCACCTATCAATAAGGATCTTGGGGCCCCAGACAACAAAACAACCCCCATGCCCCCACTAATGTTAATAAAAACCGACAAAGCCCGAAAGTCAACGCCATGCAGCACTTAAGCCTCGACTTCAGCAGAGGCAGAAACTGTAAATTAAAATATTAAACCCCCCACCAACCCACAAGGGACTAAGAGAAAATTCCCCACTCGGCTTTCAAGTGAAAAAACAAGGCGCCTAATTAATATTAACAAAATGCAACAGGACCATATGGCAATATTAAAGACTATATCGGACAACACAGCAGATATTGCTACTTCAATGAGAGACATTCGGGATGATATTAGAAGGGTCGTGGACCACCTAACAAGAAACACTCAATAATTTCATTGTATATTACTGTATATTAATAATTATGTTTATGTAATAAAAAATATGTTTTTGTTTTGTTCTTTATATTATGCTGTGTTTCTTGCTCTTTGTGTATTATAATAAATTGTTCTTTAATTTTCATCCGCTTTGTTTTTTTTAGTGGCATTTACCTTCTTTTTTTTTACTAAAATATATTTAAAATATCCCTTTTCGAGAATATCTACATTAATATTTTTTCATATTTTTTCACTGAGCCATAGGATATTCCTAAATCTCTGGAGATCTCACAACACATTTATAATGTTATCTTCTCTTCTTACCCTACGATTTCTTCTCAAAGTTGAAGTTGGTTGCACTTGGCCATGTTGCCTTAAACGTAAGGCTAAACGCCGAAAAACCATTCTGGAATGCCGTCTTCAGAGGGGATAACGCAGTGCATACTGCCTAGAAGCAATCGCCGCATTTTCAAAACATTGAAAATAAATTCTCCACATATCAAAGGCTTCTTCATTCGTAAAAGGCATGATTTGTTGTAAAAATACTTTTAATATAACATTAAATTAGATATCAATGGCAGGAACTGTCAAAATAGCGTGATTGACAATTTGGTGTTTTCTTTCAATTTTTTTCAGTTTCGTAAATCATGGCCTGCTTCGCTTAAATGCGATGTTTGATTTTTAATTTAATTTATGAAATAATAATAATTATTATTAATAAATTATGAACTAATGCATTTTCACGCTAATTAAATAATTATTAATAATAAAAATAATAGATAATTATTTTATTATTGTGAGATGTAATATTTAAAAATAATTTTAAACCGTATAATAATTATCAGTATAAAAAAAAAGATTGGTGAGTTTTGATGTCGAAAGTCTCTACACCAATGTACCCATAGGAGAGTCTCTTAACATCATCCGAGACAAACTAAGCAAGGATGCAGCTTTCTCAACTCGGACCACACTGCCTCTGGACGGGGTGATGGAACTTTTGGAGATCTGTCTTCGTAATTCTTACTTTCAGGTCAAGGATAGATTCTACGCCCAAGACGAAGGACTTCCGATTGGTTCATCTCTTTCCCCAGTAATAGCAAACATCTTCATGGAATGGTTCGAGGAACATGCAATAGATGCCTCCCATTGCAAACCCAAGCTCTGGCTTCGATATGTGGACGACACCTTCATCATCTGGGACAAAGAGGACAAAGCACTTCAGGAGTTTCTGCTTCACCTCAACAACTTCAGACCAACAATCAAGTTCACGATGGAGACAGAGAAGGACTCAGCTCTCCCTTTCCTAGATGTCCTCGTTAAAAAGGTCGGTGGAAATCTACGAACTTCAGTTTATAGAAAACCAACACACACGGGCCAGTATCTTCACTATGAGTCCAACCATCCTGCAACCACCAAAGTAGGCATCATAAGATCCCTCTACAATAGAGCTCAAACCATCTGTAGAAGCGACGAGGATCTCAAGACTGAAGTGGATACCATCTACAAAGACCTACAACAGAATGGATATCCAAAGAAGCTAATAAGTAGGACCATCCAAAGGACGCGTCCAAATCAAATCAGAGACGAGGCCACCACGACAACCAGACTTCTACCCATACCTTACATTAGGGGTACATCAGAACAAATCCGACGCATTGCCAGCAAGTACAATATTATAACTGCCTTTAGATCTAGCACCACTATCAGAAGCGTGGTATCAAAGACCAAACCAGATGGCCTGTTGGATACCAAAAATTGCGTCTACCAGATCCCATGTGAGTGCGGTGACTCATACATAGGTGAAACGAAGCGCCCCCTAGAAGTCAGAGCGAAGGAACATCGCAGCTGGACCCAAAGAGGAGAGGTTTCCAAATCCGGAATAGCAGAGCACGCGTGGCATAATGTCCATTGGTCAGAAGCCAAGATTCTGCACAAGGAACAGCACTGGCGGAAGAGGAAGTTCGTAGAGGCAGTTTTCATTTCACAGAATCAGGGATCTTCAGCCAGCCAAGCGTCGATGTACCCAACATCTGGAAGCCTCTACTCTCAGGACAGTGTAGAATCTAGAGAGAGGCGTGTCCTCCCCCCAACTCTTTTCACGGATGACTTTCCTTTCCACATCGCTGCACGCATCTAGTATATAAACCTATAGAATAGTAGTTTGCTGTCAGTTTACACTTGATAACGGTTGGAGATATTTACCAACCGAAACGTCGTGTTACATTAAATAAATAAGACAATGCAAGTCCGACAAGATGTTTCCACTGTACCATTGTCTACCACCTTCAAAAACCAATTATCAGTATGTAAACATATTTTATTTTTATAATCCAAAACCGTTTGTCTAACAAAAAAAACTCAAGAGGTTCTTTTTCTTAGTAACCTATAAGAGATTACAAAACTGATTTTTATTTTGATAAAAAACAGTGGCGTGCCATTTTTTAATGTAATAAAATTATATTTTGATCAATATCAACGGTTTAAAAAAAGGTAGACAATAAATTATTTTCACTAAATTATAGAGAAATGTATCCTCTTTTAAAATATATAAAAATTAATATACCATTACGTTTATTTTTTTTTTTTAAACTGAAAAATGTGCTACCATTTAAGTTATCGCCAGCGGTGACAGCAAAAGTCAAAAATTCAAAACCAAATAAGCATTTTATAGTGCAAATTATGCTCTTTTATATGAGCCTAAGTCTGCTAAAATCGGTCAAAAGAAACGGGAGAAATCTTGGTTTATTTAAAAAAACAATTGAACTTGCCCCACCGCTTTATTTTGATAGATAGAATAAAATGTTTTAGACAAAAAATTTAGGGAAATGGTCAGTAAATATGAGAATGATATTACCGATATACTTTCATTAGACAAAATTCTATAAAAATCCCATTTTTCTACTTGGTGTTGGCTGTTACGCCCTCTAGCGGACGTTTGACAAACTCGAAAATAATTTCCAGCAATTTCTCTTGGCGACTTTTATCATGATTTTTTTTTTCTCAAATCTATATGACCAATATCTTATGAGATATGGCCGCTCGCTACCGATCACCCGGTAGTCTTCGTCTTCTTCACCTGGCTCTATTTCTGGGTCTTCTTCAAGGTCGATGTTCCCTCTTATGCACATATTGTGTAGAACACAAACTGCATTTACAATCTGTCCTACTTTATGTGGGTAATATCTTAGAACCCTTTCCTTTAGGATGCAGCGAAAGCGCATTTTTAAAACGCCTGAAATAAAAAAGGCAATTAATATTTATTCATATACATTTGCTATAATTATGATGTGGTGTAATTGTTGACAGGTCTGTTTTTATGATATGGTGTAATATCAGTATTCATCTCTATGAATCAAGTGATAAATTATCAAATAATGTAATTCCTTATATATTGGAATTCCAAATATTAGGGAACCCAGTCTTTTGAAATTATACTAGTTAACACAACAATATCTATAGGAACTATTTAACAAATAAAATTATTCCAAGAAAAAATACTCTAAGAAATTCTTTTTATAGTCACCGAGATAGCAACATCAAACACTACTTGGTTAAATAACTAAAATACTGTCTCTGCAACCGATCGCATGAAAATAGAACATGTTCTAATCTGGCAAAAGTTGCAAATTCTGATAAAATGCATAGTGTGAACACCAAAAAATTGGATACCATCACAAAATCCCCCCAAGTATTACCATTTAAAGTACTCACCTATACATCTTTCAACACAATTCCTAGCTTGTGTCAATGCGGCCGTGTACCTCCCTTCTGGTGATTCACGGGGTACTCCCCTTTGGGGGTCATTAGCCACGGTTCCTGAGGGTATCCACTATCACCAATCAACCAGCTGTTTCTCTCTCCTCTTTCATAATTCTGCACAAGGTGATTTTTAATAGCAGAGTTTCTCCATATAAATGCATCGTGGGTTGCACCTCCGTAGTTCGCATTCACATGTAGTATTACCAAATTTGAATCGCATATTATTTGCATTTTTGGAATGGTCCTTTTCAGCTAAAGTATAGATGCTCATCTGCAGCTGGCTCCAAAATGGCAACATGAGTGCAGTCTATACAGCATATGGTTCCAGGGAAATGGAAGTTTTCCATAAAGTCAATTTTCTTTGTTTCTTTTTCGGCAGCTGTTCTAGGAAACTTTATCACTGCATTACACACTTCGAACAGTGTTCTACTAACAGTTTGTTGAGCCTCCGACACCTTGGCTTCATTTCCTTCACTTCGTTGGTAGGAGCCTTGCGCAAAAAATTTTAATGCAGTAAAGATTCTATTGGGTATTGAGAGTTTAGTGTTTCTCAGACCTGAATCCATGTGTGGTGTTAGTTCTGCAATTAAGTTTCACACTAAATCTTTGCTGAGGCGGAAACATTTCCTAAACTCCTTTTCAGGTAGTTCAAAAACATTAATAGAGTCTCGTAATCTCCTTCTTTCTAGCCGTAATTGTTGCCTTCGTTCCTCTTCTTCCATTTCAAGAACAAAATCTATAAAGATCCATAATGTTAGTAACACCAATATGTAATTAAAATGCAAAAACAAAACTTATAGTTATCTTTTATAGCAATGAAATTATTATAACAATCAAATAAACACAACACAAGCCAAGCCACAAATCAGTAAATAATAAAATATTATATTGATTAAATAATTAATAATTTGACAATTTTGACATTGTTGACAGACGAAAATCCCATTGACCCTAAAAATAATCCAATATTTGTAGTTTGGGTACTATAATAATTTCTATAGCCGAACGATTCCGATTGGCGTAGAGAAAACGTTACAGAGTGCCGATCTCTCATAGAAAGAAATTTTCTTTCTATTGGTTTTCTTGTCTATTGCTTTCTTTATCGAGTTACAGAGTTCACGCACAGTATCTTCTAGTTAACGCTTAGTCTCCCATGACCTTCAAATTATTTATAACATTTACAAGCTGACGATACTTTAAAGTCCCATGTTTATAAAAGCCCATAAAACCTCTTTACATGTAAAAAATGCTTTTAAATTCTAACGATCCTTTTAAGTACCTATCGGTAAATACAAAATTTAGGTTGCCACTACTTGCTTTGACATTTCATGCTTTCAGTTAGCAGCTGACCGTGACAGTGCGTGCTGTGATAAATTTGGTATGCATTTTTTTAGTAGAAATTTTAATTTTTAAAGTTATTTATGGTAAAATTCCTGTTTTGTTTATGTTAAAAGAGTATACTAGAATAATATTTATACAATTTTTATTAAATAACACCACCTATGACCCCTAGTTCAGAGTGGTACTTATAAGTACCGTTGGGATTAATAACGTTGCATTTTTAGATTTGAAGACAGTATACAAAAATGGCAAAGAAAAACTTTTATACAAAAAAGTTGTCTGACTAACAATTCCTGAAGATTATAGAGGATGAAGATTTTTATTTAGATGAATATTTTCCATCTTTTAATGATCCTGACACTGATATGGAGGATTTTGATGCGGTTGAAGAAGGTATGTGTAATGTGTATACTTAAAGTTTATTGGTGTCTAGATACTTATATCCATGTATATATTATTTATATTTACATATATATGTATATATATTATAAATTAACTTAAACGGTTTTTTAAGTTGTAAATAATTAAAAATATTTGATTTATATGTCAATAGATTTAAAAAAATTTAGATAGCAAATTAAAATCATTTTTTTTGTAGCTTAAAGAGTTTTAAAGTCTTAAATATTTGTTGAAATTTAGGAAATTTTATACTTTGTATAACCAAAACTAGTTCATTATAAGTATTATTAAATTTATGTTAAAGTTAATATTAATATGTATAAAACAAGTAAAAATTAAATTTTTAAAGAATCGATAATAAATTTTTAAATTAGGTTAAAGTGCTTTTTTTTTATATTATGCTTACCATTCTAAATTACCCTTTTCTTGATTAGAAAAAAAACCATTTGAAAGACTTATTAAACTTTTTTATTATCATTTATATATGCATAATTTATCAAATAATCTGAGGTAGAAATTAGTGTTTTCTCCAAGGGATGCCTGTGCAAGTTGCATCCTCTCGCGTGAACGTCCCGAGATGCCGTCTTCGCCTTTCGGCAGCCGCAGCACACCAAATATTCCAAGTTAATAAACTGCACATTTGCTTCTTGTGAAACTCCAACCTGGCTTATATCACATCCATAAGGGCAGTCTCTCCTAAAGGCAGTTCTTACGGCCGTCAGGTAATCGCATCTTGCCTGTATGTATTGTCCTCTCGCTCAAAACGGCATACCCATCTGTGGGGGTTTCTTCCTATGTAAAAAAAAAATTACGATAAAAAATAACGTCATGTTCAATTCTGCTATTTTTAATTTTTAATTACTAACTAGAGTTTATTAAAAAAATGAGGATATATGTACAGTATGTCCACGGATAGACATCCCAATAGAAGAAATAGATCACCAATTTCGTTTTTTTGACAAAAAGTAATTCTTGATAAAGTATAAAGGGTATTATTATATAATTTCATAAAGGGTACCCTGTATAAAAAAATGAAAAATTCTCCTCATAAACTACATTTTTATGTTTCATCAACTTACATGTTTAAATAATTTTAAAATTTTTTTTAAATTATTTTAGTAGTTAATTAAAAGTTATTAGTTTAAAGAGATTACTAAGTATTAAATCCCAGTAAACACATACACGTTTATTTAACATTTTTTCAACGTGTCATACGTTGATAATTGGTGTTAGGACATTTTAGGTTGAAAGTTTAACCGTTGAATTTTGGTGTAAAATAAAACGGTATAAGTTAACGTTAAAAGGGCGTTGAATACACACCAAAATAAAATTTAATATTTTTATAACGTTTTAATAACAGATTTTTATAACTTTATTTCTTCTATCATCTTAAATGTTTTTTAAACGTTAAAGAATTTTATTAATTGAGATATTATTTATTCTATAAACATTATTATAAAATAGGAAATTCATTATATTATCTTGGTACTTATGTTTCTTCTTTTTTGGTGACTATAAATTGCGTTTGAATAATATGTAGATAAAGTTCGACGAAAAAAATGTGTTAATAAAGATGTTAATAATGCTAACTCATATATATTACCTATCGGTTCTACTTTAAACTCTAAGCTGCCTGCAAAGCTGTGCATTCTTTAAGTGCAATAATTGTATAAGTTTTAAATGAATATTAAAAAAATCTAAAAATTATTTTATTTGCTTAAAAATTTGTAAACAAACGAATGAAAGAGTATTTATTTGCATTGTAACCTATCTGAATAACCATGGATATTATATACTGTTAAAATAACGTTATTTTATTGGTTTAAATAACAGCCAATTTAAATGTCTTTTACATGTATAAAAGACACTAAAAAATAACCTTATTTCATCAGTTTAAATAACAACCAAATTAAACGTCTTTTACACGAATAAAAAAAACTACGCTTTAAAAACAGATACTCTAGAAAATTGGAATAGGAAGTTTTACCAATCATTGCATAACAAATTGTCGAAAAAAATTAAAAAAATAGATATTTGCCTAAAAAGATATAAACAAAACAAAACTTTAGTAGAAATTATTTGCATTGTATCGAAATGACCATGGGTATTATATTATTACTGTTATAATAACGTTTTTTTAATGCGTTTAAATAACGACAACATTAAACGTCTTTTACACGTATATAAAACACTACGCTTTACAAACATAAACCCTTCGCTTTGATTGGTCTAAGAAAATTTGGGTAAAGAGGATGTTTACGATGCTGACGCAATGCATCATAACTATAAGTAAGCAAATCGTCAAAGAAACGACACAGGGTGAGTGTTTTGTTCATATTATATTTTCTGGAGTTTGTATTATTTGTGCAATTATTGTGTTTCTACTAGCAGTTCTTCGTTTGCCAATAAAGGTAAGTTATTATTAGTGCATGCCAAAATTAGTCAATAGAGAGATTTTACACCTCTTAATCTAAATTTTGGGAGCGGAAAGTAGATTTAATTCTAAGACTAAAAAATACACCAAAGTGTATCTCGATCTTATTTTTGAATTTACAGGGTCTCATCTGGTCGGCAGGCATATCAAAATATATTATTTTAAATGGGATACCCTGTATAATATTTCTATTGGATTTTATGTTGTAAACAATGTTTTTTATATAGGTATAGGCATCCAAATTTTGCTTCCTTCCAGAAAAATTAAATATTTTATAAAATATCATAAAATATTAACTAAATATTATTTTTTGCAAAGCTTTAAGTAAAGCTTTTTGATATTTTATAAAAAAACTAAAGGCACTCATAGGGTTTATAATAATAATAATAATAATAACAATAATAATAATAATAATAATAATAAAGAACAAATTCAAGATTTTTGGGCCAAACAACTTGCAACTCAAACAACATGCAATATCAACGCAAGCTGGGTTACTGAAGAGAAACAAAATAGTAATAAATATAACCAGATGGAACATCGACCATTCACTATCGAGGAAGTCAACCAGATTATCCAAAAACTGCATAATTGGAAATCACCTGGCCCAGATGGAGTTCATAACTTTTGGCTAAAGAAACTACGGAGTGTGCATCCTAAACTCTCAGAATTAATTAACCACGTTATTCTTAACCCACAGGAAATGCCAGCGTTCCTAACGCAAGGAGTAACCTATCTACTGCCTAAAGACCAGAACAACATACAAGATCCGTCTAAGTACCGACCGGTAACGTGCCTACCTACTTTGTATAAAATTATCACTTCATGCTTAACACAGCGCATTTATCAACACTGTGAGAAAAACAACATCATATCCGCACAACAAAAAGGATGCGCTAAAGGGTCTATGGGCTGTAAAGAACAACTTATTATCGACTCTGTCATCAACAACCAGGCATATCACAACAAGAGAAATATTTTTACTGCCTACGTCGACTATAAGAAAGCCTTCGACTCAGTACCACACGAATGGCTTATAAACATATTAAAAGTGTATAAAGTTGATGGTAATACTTTGTCTTTTCTAGAGAGCGCTATGACAAGTTGGAGAACAACGATCCAGCTCGAAGTACAGGGTAAAAGCACAGTAAGTACAAACAACATTCCAATTCGAACAGGAATCTTCCAAGGGGACTCACTGAGCCCATTATGGTTCTGCCTTGCTATGAATCCTCTTTCGAACCGTCTTAACTCTTCCAACTATGGGTTTAGCATCCGAGATAATAACACCGAGATTGCAAAGTTAAATCACTTACTGTATATGGATGATTTAAAAATAATGGCTGCAACTAGGAACCAACTAAACCAAATGCTGCATATAGTAGAAGAGTTCTCCAATGACATCGGCATGCAATTTGGACTAGATAAATGCCGTACTCTCAATATAATCCGAGGAAAAATTCAGCCAGGAGAATATCAGATGCAGAATGTCCAGACCATCGAGGCCATGGGCGAACACGAAATTTACAAATACTTGGGGATGAAACAATCACAAACGATTGAACAACAAACAATGAAATGCGAACTGACTAACGAGTTTGTGAAAAGGGTAAGACAAGTGTTGAGAACCAATCTCAACAGCAAAAATATGTTTAAGGCACTTAACTCCTACGCATGTTCAGCTCTTAGTTATTCTTTTGGGGTAATTAATTGGAGTAGGACAGACATAGAAAGGCTACAAAGAAAAGTGAGGACCCTACTTACTAAAACGCACAACCACCACCCTCGAAGTGCCACTGAAAGAACAATGCTTCCCCGCCACCTTGGAGGAAGAGGATTAATAGATCTGGGTAAACAACTTGAAAAACAAATCACTAACTTAAGATCCTATTTTTACAGGCAAGGAGAAAATTCCACGCTGCATCGCGCAATAAATCAAATAGACGATTCCACTCCTCTACAACTTAAGAGCGAGGAAGCGTGCAGCTACCATCATACGGACCAGGAAAAACTCCGCATCTGGATGGAGAAGCCCCTTCATGGGCGGCATCCTAATGAGATCAGCCAAAATCATGTCGACACTGCTTCGTCCAACTATTGGTTGGTATCAGGCAAGATGTTTCCAGAAACCGAGGGCTTTCTACTCGCCATCCAAGATCAGGTTATACCAACAAGAAATTATCTCAAGCACATCGTCAGAGATCCGTCCGTACAAAACGACAAATGCCGGTATGGATGCCAAACATCAGAGACAATCCAGCACATAATAGGAGGATGTCAGGCCTTTGCAGCGACAGAATACAAAGAACGGCACGACTCAGTTGGGAAAATTTTACATCAAGAGTTGGCAATGAAGTTGGAACTTATTACAACAGAGAAGGTTCCGTATTATAAATATACTCCAGAACCCGTAGTGGAAAATGACCGATATAAGTTATATTGGGACCGCAGTGTACTTACCGATCAACATGTAAGGCATAATAGACCAGATCTTATTTTAATAGATAAAATTTCCAGGAAAACAACTCTAATTGACGTAGCCATACCGAACAACAATAATCTGCAAGAGAAACACACTGAGAAAATCGCCAAATACAGAGATCTAGAAATTCAAATCGGAAGGCAATGGAGAATGGATAATGTTCAGACCATCCCAATTGTTATATCGACAACGGGTGTAATACCGAAAAGTCTACTGGAATACCTTAAACAACTAGGAACAGGCGAACATCTATATAAGCACATGCAAAAGGCAGTACTACTGGCAACTGCTCGCAGCACCCGGAAATTTCTAGGGGATAACTCTACATACTAACTTTATACACTAACTTTTTGGCTACGTTACAGCGGAATTGATTTTATTCTGGGTGCTGCTTATATATACCTCTAAGTTTTTCATTATGTTAAACTCAATTGCATTATTAAACAATAATTAATTTTCTTGGTAGTCTTAAATTTTTTTGAAATTAATTTTAAAAGGGCTTGTTTTTTGAAATATCATTTAAAAAGATATTAAGTAAGAAACCGCCTTTATTTATTATTGGATGCAGTATTTTTTTAGGTTTTTTTTTTAGGTTAAAGCAGGAAAAAAATTAACATGCCGCACTTTAAAATTTTATCGAAACGTCAAATTCAAAGAAAAATTAAATCAAAAGCAACTTTGTTATTGCAACAAGGTTTGCCCACAAATAGTGATAATGAAACTAATATCCCTTCTATTCCATTATTGCCAAAAAACTGCAGTGAAAATATAACTACACCTTTAAACACTGTAACCCCAAAGATTTGTTTAGAGCCTAATGCATCCTGTTCTAAATTTAATGAAAATAGTTTGAATAATGAGGAAAATAATTTAGAATTCTTGGAAACTGGATCAACTTTTGATTTTGATTCTGTCACTGACTCGTCTGAGGACAACGTAAATGATGATGGTAGTAAAAATGTAGTTTCCTCGTTAAGCCAATGGGCTTTTCAAAATAATATTACGAGTATACCGCAACTACTCAACTTTTATGCATCTTAAAACCTCTTATAAAAGATCTTCCTAGTGATTATCGTAAATTATTACAAACACCACGGGCAACTATTGCCGAAATTTTAGCTAATGGAAAAATGTTTTATTTGGGAATTTTAAATCAGTTAATAATTAAAATGGCTAATGGTTTTAAAAATCCAGTTACAAAAATTTTACTTCAAGTTAATATAGATGGATTACCTCTATTTAAAAGTAGTACTATAGAGCTTTATCCAATTTTATGCCTATGTCCAGATTTAATTGAAGATAATCCATTTCTTGTGGCTTGTTTTTGCGGAACAGGAAAACCAGATCCCATTGAAAAGTTTTTACAATCATTTTTAAATGAGTTTAAATAACTTCATTTAAAAGGATTCAGTTTGGAAAACAAACAATATAACTTAGATATAGCTTTTTTCACATGTGATGCACCTGCTAGGGCATATCTTAAAGGTATTTTTGGTCATACTAGTAAGTTCGGTTGTGAAAGGTGTACAATTGTAGGACAGTGTAAAAACCATAGAATAACATTTTCTGGCCAAAATCAGATTTGTCCCTTGATATCAGATAACGATTTTTATGATTCTAATAAGCCTTTTATAAAGACTATTTCACCACTTTTATCAACGAATATTAAATTAGTGACCCAGTTTCCTTTAGACCCAATGCATTTGGTATTTTTAGGAGTAATGAAAAGAATATTGCTAAATTACTATATTGAAGGAAAACCACCATACAAGCTTTCATATAGAATTATAAATACTATGAATTCTATAATTTCAGCAATAAAGCCTTATCATCCATGAATTTTCAGGTTTTGAAAATTTAATAAAAGAGGACTCGACCGTCAAACAATATATGGTAAATATTCTCTTATTTTTTTATAAGAGTATATTATTTTCCTTTGTTTTCCAGGTACGTCGATTAGCTGCTTTGGGAGGATCCGGGGTTGAGGCCGTAACAAGACGTATTATGAAATTTCTACTTACTAATGAGGTAGGGAACCAGTTTAATTGGAAGGGCATAACAAAGTTAGTTTTGAAACCACTGCCAGTATGGCTGTTGTTTACGGTAAAAATTTTGAAGCAATTTATACTTTTATTTTCTTTCTAGATAACTCTCACTCAAACCAGAGGGAACCAGTGACAGCTTCTGAACCTCTTCCTGGACCAAGTAGACAAAATCATGAAGGCGACCCTGCAAAGAAGGAGAGAGGTAGAAAGCGAACAAAAAATGAAAACGCTTGGAAAAAAAGAAAAAGACAGCAACTAAGAAATAGTGGACTCGCCTATAACTCAGTAAAAGGCAAAGCAATAGCAAAAAAACTTTAAAAACTCACCCTGCCATTGCAAAAAAAGATGTAATGAGAAATTCACAGAGGAGCAGAGGAAGTGCATATTCGAATCATTTTGGAAGTTAGGGGACTTCAGCAAGCAAAATGTATATATCAGGAGTTCTGTTTTAAGTCAAAGAGTGAAGCGCAAGCGAATACGAGATGGAAGTGCTAGTGAAAAAGGTGTCTGCTACAGTTATGTTTTAAGAGACGGTGCAAATTCTCAAATAGTGTGCAAGAAATTTTTTTTGGAAACTCTTCAGCTTAGTCATGGAAGAGTTTACAGGTGCATTTCAAAGCCTGAAGTTCACGCCGTTATCGATTCACGCGGGAAAGGAGTTCCAAAGAATAAACTTGATGATACCGATATAGTAGCACATATCAACTCTTCTCCTGCCTATCAGAGCCATTAATTACAGCAGGAAAAAATCCAGAAAAGAAATATCTTCATCCTGATTTAAATATAAGAAAATTATATGACTTGTATGTTGAGAAATGCAATAGCGAAGGGAAGCAAGCTTTGAAACAAAAGTTTTACTATCACGTTTTTTCTACTAAATTTAACTTACATTTCAAAGTTCCTGCAAAAGATACCTGCAGTAGCTGTGATGAATTTCAATTGAAGATAGAAGCTTCTACTGATGATCCGGAACGGCGTAGTCACTTTGAACTTGAAAAGAAATTGCACTTGGCTAAAGCCCTACAAGCCAGAGAGTATCTTAAAACTGATAAAGCCTCTGCATCAAATACCTGTTATGTTGCAACATTCCATCTTCAAAAGGCTCTCCCATATCCAAAATTAACTACATCAATAGCATACTATAAGCGGAATATGTATGTATACAATTTTGGAATCCATTCCTTCAACAAAAATAATGGATACATGCATTTATGGGACGAGACAGAAGGAGGGAGAGGATCACAAGAGGTAGCGTCTATGCTTGCAAAACATATTAGGGAGGAGGCCAAACATCATTCCCATGTAATTCTTTACTCGGATTCATGTACTGGCCAAAATCGAAGTATTAAAGTGGCCTCTACATTGTTGAACTTGGTCCTAGATCCCCAGTTAAGCATTAAAACAAATAGTGTATCCAAATTTTTACACCTGAGGACTGGCTACAAGTTGTCAAGAAAGCAAAGTCAAAGAAGCCTTTTGTGGTTATCAAAGTAAATACATCCAATATTTTAACAACTAAAAACCTTGAACAATGTTAGTTAATAACAAGAAAACTGACGCAGGTGGTCCCGTAAAATGGCTAGAAATGAGGTGGATGAGGTATAAGCGGGAGAAACCTTGGACACTGCAGTTCAAAAATACTTTAAATCCAGATGTTGCTTTCTCAAAAGTAACCATGTCGACGAAAAATTCTAAATTTAGTGAGACCCAAGATCCGTTATACAAAACTGCCAGAGTGGGCACCGAGGCAAAGAAAAAAGATATGTTGTGTTGTCCCTTTTACCATTTCTTCCACCCAATACCCATGCACATTTTAAAAACCTACGAACAGAGAAACAAACTAGATCACAAACTGGTTTGAATGAGGAAAATATTGCAGAATCAGATGATAATGAACCTATATATTATCTATATATCTTCAATGAAGTCTGATTAAACTTTCAGTGATATTTTTATATGCTGGCTAAAAAGTAATAATACATTTGATTTTTCATTGTGTTTTTTATTTTATTTATCTTTTGTCAGAAACATTTTAGAGCCAAAGTGGATCAAGTCCAATAATTTCTAATTAAAAGTGTATTACCTTTCATTCCTAATTTTGAATTTTCAAACCATGATGAATATTTAAGTTAGTCTTCATAACACAATTCTAAAAAGAAAAATCTCATTTAACTCTCTCTGAGGAGTCACTTGTGTAATATAACTTTAACTCAATTTATCTCAAAACTATGAATTATGGACTTGATCCACTTTAACTCTGAAAAACTTTGCAAGCTGAAAAGAAATATTACCAAAAAATGACATTGATCTAAAAAGGTGACTATTTTCATTATTAAGATGGATTAAGTTGTAAGTAAGTTTATATTTATTATTATAATTTAGAATAATGGCGATTAATTATATCAAGTGGAAAACCATTATTAAAAGCAATATGTTTAATTATATTTAGTTCATCAAGGAAAGCTTTTCTAGAAAGGGGGATGTTGGAAAGGCGATAGAAAAGGGAATTAAAAGAGGCAAATTTCTAGGAATAAGGGGAGTTTGAGGAGTATTGGATGACATTGTCCGTAGTGGTGGGTTTGCGGTAGATCTCAAATTCAAGTTTGTTGGTATTTTTTGAAATAAGCACAAGAAAAGGTAACTTTCCATCTCTTTCTTCTTTAATGGTAATAACAAGATATTTGCATGAAGAGAGTTTATAGAAATGAGGAAATCCGCCAATTCTAGATCATTTCCATTCGATACCACAAAAATATCCACGTATCTCCTATATACAGTGAGAAAAGCACCAAACTTCCCATTGACATTTAGGACTACCAACACAGACTTATAGTCGATACGCCCCTCTGTGACGCTGTAACACTGGGCGTAGTGTTATTTTAGTTAATATTTTGCCTGTAAAATTTGTCGATACGCCTTTATTCAATTAAACCAAGTTAAAAAAAAAAATTAACTTTGTTTTTTTTTTTATTTTTAATTTTTTTATTTTTCCAAAATGACAAATCAGTTCAATTCTTACTGCAAAAGTTCATAGAAAAAATTAAAATTAAACTTTAACAAAAACAAACTTGAATAAACTAATTTTTGCGGCCACTGCGCTTCTTTGATCGTATCCTGTTTTTAAGAGTTGCCAGGCTTACTTCATCATCCGAAGTATCTTGATTTCCGTCATGGGGTAAATCTTTATAATACTGATGGTATACTCGAGGTATAACCTCATCTTTGCTTAACTCTTGTAAATCAGCGTAATCCTTTTCATTTATTGGTAGAAGTTCAGTGTAGTTAGTGTAGTGTAGTTTCAGTGTAGTAGAAGTTAGGAATCTCAAATTGCGTCCCAGAAGGTCGGCCACGCGTTTTCTTGACAATATCCACAATATGATAATTTTCATCCCAGTGTTCATTTTTGAAGAAAAGCAAGCGTGGACACTCTTTTGTAAATTTTATTGCTCTAACATTCTTCCAGTTTAAAGTTTCTCCCTGTTCAGCAACTGTGCAATTAGGCATAACATCTTCGCGATAAATCTTGAAATTTTTGAAGTCCGTATATTCTAACACATGAACTTTGTATGGCTGACCTTTTCTTTTTGCTAAATGAATAACGTTAAACCAGTCGCTTGGAATATAGATTTTGGAATAACGTGATGCAGACTCAATTGTTGAGTGCATAGAGTCGCACTCCATGTGAGTATGACCGACTTCTAAAAATTTTATTTCAATGCTTTCTAAAGAAGGATGTTTAAAAAGAGCCTGATGAAACATAGCAGCTACTGTAGAATTTCTATTCTGTCCAGGGCAGTTATCGGAAAACATTATTAGGTGCTTTGCAGTCAACGGTACATACTTTTCAATAAACATAGAGAGACATGTAGAAATTTCATTTGAACCACGTTTTCCATTGGTCTCATCCCAAATATAAGAATAACCTGTCTTGTCTTTTGTCGCATAAATAGTAACATTATATGCAGCTAATTTTCTTTTATAAAATAGCGGCTTAGCAAAAGAAAGTGGGCTATACAAAACTGCTTCCAAGTCAAAATTACAAGTAAAATAGGTTGGGTCACTTCTTGATTTCTCAGCATCTTGTTTTTTACGACATTTATGGTGTCTTTTCTTTTTATGTGCAGCTGGTATTCAGGTTCACGTGGAAGTCTGGCATTTGCAGTTTGAAGGAAAAATTCGTAGCACCAACACTGATCTTTTCTTGGGATATAAAAGGCAATCTTCTTTTCTATCAGTCTTTCCTTATATTTAGACTTAGATACTGGTTTAACCTTAAGTCCCTTGCAATATTCCAGATAAATTGTATACATTCTTTCTTTATTTAAATTACTTTCCAAATATTTTTTGGTACTGTCTTTTCTACACCAATGAGCTGGCACAACTGGAAAGGAATTAATGTGGTTATCCATTATTTGAATAGCATTATCAGGAAGTTTGATACCCGGAACATGTTTTCCCCTGTTATCTGGAGATGGAAGGTTTACATCATTGCGAAGAGATTTTTGCAATGAAGTTCGCATCATTTTTTTCAGAAATACCCAATGTAGATAAGAAAAATTGCTTGCAAACTCAAATTTCCACATTAAGGTATAAAAAGCTGTAATTATTTGTGTACTTTCTTCGAGATAATTGAACTCTGCCCGTTGTAGTTGCTTTTCTCTTCACCCTTGAAGTTATAAAATCTCTTTGTCTTGAGAGATTTTTAAGTTCCCAAAAATTATTAAAAATAATTCGTCTTCCGCGTAATTAATTTTTTCGTTACATCTCAATTTACAATTATTGCATACATTTTTTAACGTTCTTGCAGGAACTAAATTTCCTTTAGAATTAACATATTCCATGCCACTGTTTCTTTTGAGTTTTCGGACATTTTGTTTCTATGATGTAGGTTGTTTTCGTTTTTGTCGTTTAATTGGTCCTAAAACCAAAAGTACATTATCATCAACAAACAGGAATAAAAGAGTTACAAAATTATTAAGACCAATTTAACATTTAGTGCCCTTAAGTAATAATTAATAATGCTCGTGCTTTAAGGCAAGCTAATTAAAATTTTTATTTCGTAAAAAAATGCCTTTTAAAGTGACAAAACCTAATAACTATTATAATTAAAAAAAATATATATTTTTTTTTAATATTTTATTAAATTTATAAAAAAATAATAATTATTTACTTGGAAGAGAATTTATTAAGCTCATAAATATAATGAGTCGAGCCAAATCACCCCTTCTAAAAAATTTTTTTGTTTTTCCATATGATGCGTAAATTAGCTTTCCTTCCTCGCATCCATCCAAGAGATTTTTTACGCTCTAAAATTAAGTTAGGATAATCCGAATAAAATTGCTCTTGTCGAAAATACCTTTTTTATGACGATATTTTTCAAAAGATATTTTTAAAAAACTAATCTTTGGCGCTTTTTTAAAATGGTCCTAGCCACGTAAGTATTGGTTTTAGAAGAAAAATGTAAATACAAAACTTTTTGGAAATTTTATTTTTAATAATATGCCATCAAAAGATTTTTCACAAGACCTGTCATTTTTGACATATGACATAAAGTTATATTTTTTAAATGGCAACCATATTATTTTTTATTCTTATTAAATAGAGAATTTTATTTTGATTCTAATGATGTATCACTTGACAACAATTTATCTAATTGTATGAAATATTTTCGAAAATTCCACCATTAATACATTAAAGCAATGTATTAAATCTTTTCTTCAATCGTTTCGAACCTAAGTTTTTTCCATAGACATTTTACACTGTCTCCTTTATAGCTCCATATAAGTTTAGGGGATCTTAGTGGACACGATATGCATATCTACAGGAGCCTTCCTTCCTATCCAATAAAAAAAATCTTAATTATTTGTTTTAATAGTAATAGCCTAGGTAATTTTTAAGAAATTTTTAAAAGTTTTTTTAGTTTGTTGATAATATGTAGTTTAGTTATGCAATCGACTCCTTACACTTCAGAGCCGTGGGTGTATAATTTTATAAATAAACAGTCATCAGTTCAGGTAAAGTTTTATTAACAAAAACTAATTAAAGGTAATCCTTAAAACTATGAGCGTCTCAACTGTAATTCTAACACTAACCTTACGAGTCCCAAGCCATTGTTTTATCTCACTCTCACTTCCTCCAGGCTCCCAGGTTTAACTCCCAAAGAAATAGATGTGCTAAGCCAATAAAGCCAATCTCGAACCAACGACGAGTTTATATTTTAATGACGGCGACCCCTTCTATACTTCCCCCGAGTCTCAAACCAGTTCACAAGCAGGTGAACAACCAAAAACAGTCGGGCCCCTGACGCGAAACCTCTCGCAGTCAGCAGCTTTCTGCCTGTTCCCCTCCCAGCTCGTCGTCTCTCGATCGTATCTGGCTCTCCTTCCCCGAACACTCGCAACATACGGCGCAACCATGTTGCCGCTGTATCCGATAATTAGGGGACATATGTTACATAGCCCCCCTATTGAATTGCGATCCACCCTGAACCAATTCAATACCATCAATATGTCACCAAACTCTTACTCTTAAATTAAAACTTTCTTTACCCGGGTTGTTTGTTACCTAGAGGACTACACGAGAGGATACTGCGATACGCGCACTACGACACATTTTACCTTCTTACTGCACTAATCTAACTTATTCCTTAATCTACTTTATACTAGTTTAACAAGTTAACTTAATATCTAAATTTCTTCAACAATATTGTGGAAGGGCCTTAAATTAAAAACATTTTGAACAGACTTGTCTCCGAATTCATTTTCGACCTCGTAGGAGTTTGGACCCCTGATTCTTATAACTGTATAGGGCCCTTCAAACAACAAGAACATTTTCTTGATACTGCGATTTTCTGCTGAGGAAATAGGGTGAGTACTAACCAAAACACGGTCACCTACCTTAAACGTTATTATATTTTTACCCCTCTCATGTCGAATCTTCCTTTTTCTGCCTTTGTTTTTAGCCGGTTTAGAGCTAACTCTAACTTTTGTTCTCTGCTTTGGGTGATTCTGTCCGCTGAATAATCAAAAAGCTTTAAACATAAATTTTCTTTTTCCCTTCCAAAATGCAAAATATTCGGACTGTACCCGGTACTACCATGAATCACATTATTAAGATATGACTCAATTTGATCTAATACACATGCCCATTTGGTGTGCCTATCATGGCACAACAATCTCAACAACCGACCGATCTCTCTATTTACCCTTTCCGTCTGGTTTCCTTGCGGATAACACACAGACGTATAAGAAACTAGCGCTTTTAACCAGGACTTGCTCGTAAACTGTGTTCCGTTATCCGATAATAAAACCTTAGGTTTACCTATAACTTCAATATAGTTGTTCAAACAACGTAAAATGGTAAACGTAGTTGCTCTTTTTAAAGACTTTAAATAGACATGTTTACTAAAAGCGTCTACAAACGCGAGTAAAAACACGGCCCCTCCTCTAGACACAGGCAGAGGTCCCATCAAATCGACACATACAACCTCATTTATACCTTCGGGCACCACACTATGCATTTCTCCCCTCAAATGTGAGAAAATTTTTGTCTTTTGACATTTCAAACATCCTACCAATATCTTTCTAATTGTAGCTCGCATTCTGGGAAAATAGCAATATTGACTTAAATCAAGGAAACACTTTTCCGCCCCAAAATGACCATTTTCATCATGATGCCATTTTACTAAATTAATAATGTTAGTTTTCGGTATATAGATTTTAAAACCCGGGTTAATTTCAGTACCTTTTCTAAATAGGAAGTTATTATGAACTACATACCACTCTCTATATCTTGGCAATGGATCAGTCTTTCCTAACTCAGAACAGATAAACCTACAGTACTCATCATTTCTTTGAGCATCCAACAGCTTTTTCATATCTACCTGTGCAGATTTTAGTAATTCACTCCTTAGCACCCTAGCCACTTCATACTCCTTAGATTAAAACACCGGATTTTCGCGTAAATCTTTTAGCTGTGCTCTATCTATCGGATTTCTTGACAACAAGTCGGCCAACCTATTTTCTGAGCCCTTACAATATTCAACCTGGATATCATACTCTTGGACATAGAGCATCCAGCGAGTTAAACGGGAATTTACCAGTTTACATGACTTTAAAAATGACAAGGCCTTATGATCACTGATTACGGTCAACGGCCGCCCGAGAACAAACACCCGCCATTTTTTTAGACAATATACTACACCCAACATTTCCTTTTCCGACACTGAATACCTAATCTCTGGACCTCTTAAACTTCTACTACTGATGAAAGCCACAATCCCCTTTTCGCCATCATCACATAGTTGAAACAAACATCCCCCAATCGCAAAATTCGAAGCATCTGTTTGAATAAAGAACATCTTTGCCATATCTGGGTGTTTCAACATCACAACATCTAGAAATGCTCGCTTTACGTTTTCAAAAGCATCTTGGCACTTCAAACACCATTTCCACGAATATCCCTTTTTAAGAAGATTTAAAAGTGGTGTGCATAAATGTTCAAACTTATCGCAAAATCTCCTATCAAAGTTTACAACCCCTAAAAAAGATTTTAGCTGCTTAACATTCACAGGTGTAGGAAACTCCTGAATTGCAGAAATTCTTTCCGGGTCCATTTCTACTCCCGAAGACGAAATAATATGTCCTAAAAATATTACCGATTTTCTAGCAAAACTACACTTTCGAAGCTTAACTGTAACTGTAACGCCAGCGCTTTGAAACTTTTGAAAAATTATCTCTAAATGTTTTAAATGTTCAGCTGCATTCTGGAAATAAACTAACAAATCATCAACGTATGGAATAATAAAACCGTCAACCTCCGATGTTAAAACCCGCTTTATCGCCCTTATAAAACTTCCAACTGAGGTGGAAAAACCAAAAGGCAAAACCTTAAAAATATAGGTCTGACCCTCAAATGAAAATCCTGCATACTTTTGATGGTCCTTTCTTATGGGAACTTGCCAATAAGACGCAGTTAAATCAATGGTACTAAGACACTGGTTGGTTGGAAAATTATAAATTAACTCCGAAGGGTTAGGAGGCATGACATGATCCCTTGCCATCCTCCGATTTAAAAAAGTCGCATCCATGCATACCCTAATAGAATTATCTTTCTTTCTTACAACTGTTAAAGGGCTCACATATTCGGTACGCCTCTCTTCTATTACATCCCAATCCACCATTTCCTTTATTTGCCGTTTTACCTCTCCACGAAAGGCGTGGGGAATGAGGTATGGCTTTATATAAAAAGGTGAGTAGTCATTAAGAATAATTTCATGTTCATAAGTCGTCAACCTTCCTGGTTGATCAGAAAATATTTTTTTGTATTTTAAAAGCAATGAACATAACTCTTTTTTTTCCGGTTCGAGAAACACTTCTGACTTAAAGGCGGTACTATACATATCCTCTTCGGAATATTTGTTGCAATTCTTTAACTTGCTAAAATAAACATACCTCTTCCGATATTTCGCTAACAGTTAAATCAAGACTCTGGCCCTGCTCTGAAAGAAATGGAATTTCGACGACATTCCCATTAAAAGATCCCTGTATCATAGATCCGCCAAAATCTATTTTAATTGCAAAATCTTGCATCCAATCCGACCCCAGTATTAATGTTCTAGTTAAATTTGGAATAACTAGACAAGCATACTCAAATTCTAATTCCCTTATTTTAAATTTAAGAAAAACTTGCTCCCTTACTTTTACATTTTTATTTCCCCAAGCGCCAACTAAAGTAGCGCAACGTGCAGGGATTTTTGGGAGAAGTGAGTTTTCTTGAAGTAAAACTTGTAACAAACTATCTGAAATTCCCGTGACCTGGGAACCCGAATCCACCAAACCAGTTACCACATGTCCCTCAACTTCCAGACCTACTGTGGGTGACGTCACCATTTTCGGAGTATTGCTCTCTTCCTCACTCAACAAATCTTCGGACATGTCCCTGTTAAAAATTGTATTTATTGTACCGGAATGTTCATTTCGATTTTCAGGGGGCCGATTGTCTGATCGATTATTCCTACGAGACTCGGTCCTATCCTGAAAATTATTCGATCGGTATGCTGAATTTCCCGAATTTCTATTAAACCCGACTCTTTCCCCTTGGGAAACCCCGTTATTGGGTTCGTAAGTAGAATCAACCCGCCTTAAATAAATCTCTACCTCATCTATCGTCTTTAAACCCGAATTTAAAATGCCACGCCTTATTTCAGGTGAAAAATGTCCCACAATCATATCAATAATTTCTGTCTCTGTAAAAGATTGGGTTAAATATCCCGCTTCTTTAATAATTTTTAAAAAATAATCTGCCTTCGAACCCTGTTCATAAGCACCGTATTTAATCCTGGCCAACGTTTCCCTCTCTTTTTCCAACCCCCAATAACGTTGTAAAAAGGCACTCTCAAATTCACTAAAATCATTAAACTTTTTTATTTCCACCCAATCCAAGGCAGAACCCCTCACAGCATTAACAGCAAAACACAACTTTTTTTCGTGAGGAACACCGGCTTCTTGAAACAAATTATTTAATTTTTTTATAAAAACAACCGGGTGCAATGAACCACCTGGTGAAAAGAACAAATTTTGCCCCCCTAAATCTTTCCAAACCGAAATATACCCTCTGTTAAAGGAAGATTCGTGACATGTTGAGCCCTGAGAGATATTTAACTGATTCAACTCCTCTGTATTTTGCTTAGGTTCGCCCGAATCTGTTTTTAAACCTAGACTCATATTAGCAAAATTCTGATCCAAGTTTTTACAAATACTACTACTTAAATCTCGTTGAAAATCTTGGAAACAAGCCCTCAAAGCATCCGTAATACCCCTGCTTAAATTCTCTACAACATCAGACAATAATCTAGGGTTATTGCCCTCGGTATCGCCCTCATCCTCAGCTACCCCAGACAAATCTGAACGCGACATCTCTACAATACACTTTTCTATTCTAGGCATGCAAAATTAAACTATTTTTTTTTTTATAGGTATTACAGGTAGACACTTTTAGCAGCGAAAATAACTGTACAAAAAATAAATTGTATGACAACAATAACCTCAAACTGTTTATTTTGGAAAAAAACTGCCCCACGTTGGACGCCAAATGCAATCGACTCCTTACACTTCAGAGCCGCGGGTGTATAATTTTCTAAATAAACAGTCATCAGTTCAGGTAAAGTTTTATTAACGAAAACTAATTAAAGGTAATCCTTAAAACTATGAGCGTCTCAACTGTAATTCTAACACTAACCTTACGAGTCCCAAGCCATTGTTTTATCTCACTCTCACTTCCTCCAGGCTCCCAGGTTTAACTCCCAAAGAAATAGATGTGCTAAGCCAATAAAGCCAATCTCGAACCAACGACGAGTTTATATTTTAATGACGGCGACGCCTTCTATACTTCCCCCGAGTCTCAAACCAGTTCACAAGCACGTGAACAACCAAAAACAGTCGGGCCCCTGACGCGAAACCTCTCGCAGTCAGCAGCTTTCTGCCTGTTCCCCTCAGTTTTTTTCACATAATTTTTGACAGCTGTCAAATTTTGGAAAACTAAAAGTGATTTTAAGTAGTATATTACAAAACTGCAATTCTTTGTCTATTTCATTTTTCTATATATCTCTTATAGTTTCCGAGATCCCTGTACTAAACATCGAAAAAAGCTCACCCTGTATATATCGTACCTTTTCCCCTCTCTAAGGTTTTAATAATTTAGTAAAAACTTTAGTAGGTATATATCTACCTACCTATAGTTGTGAAAGTTATACTTGCTAGATTTAGTATATGTGGGCTGCGGTTCACTTTTATGAAAAGTTTGATTTAAGTTTAAACAAACCACATTTATAAAGACTTACATAAAGCATTTCAATGCAACGACAAGATTTGGTCTTTCTAAACCAAGTTAACCAAAGGACGAGAGTGTGAGAGTGGCTGCCCACAGTGAGTAGGTATATGTAGGTATAGGTGTTCAAATTTCCTTACAATACTACTACAGGACTTGAAAAGGACGGCACAGGACTGCCAGACAGTGCTATGATTAAGCAGATACCATTTTGTAATACAAATTGAAATACAAATGCAATAAATGTTACAAATTTAACCGACCTCTACATTAAAATTGGATAGGTACAAAGATAAGAAAGATGTAAAAAAAGGAAGTATACCTACTAATCTATTCTATAAGTAAAGTTATCAGTTATCACTGAGAAACTAAATAGGTACCAGCTACCTGGCTAAATACTAAAATATCCAGTAAATTCCAAAGTATACAGTAATTAAATGCAAAAAAAAAAAATGGTTCTTACCTAATTACCTACCTACAAACTGCTCCTGGAGTTGGTCCAATAAACCCCACTCCTTAAGTTTATCTTCAACGAATATATCCATCTTTTTCTTATGCAATTTTAACACTTTTAACACTTAACGAAACGAAAAAACTAAATTAGTAAAAAACCAATTAATGCCGGCCGGTTGATTGAAGGACTGAAGAATGAACAGTTGAATACCTGTGGCACTGAGAATTATAGCAATGCTGCCAAATCAAATGTATCTTAAAGTTTACACCGCCAATTGAAAAAGTTACGTTTCCTTTTTCCTTACGCGTGTTATTATCACGATATTATTTAAATAAATAAAATTAGAACTTATGCTGATTGGGCTTATTTTTAAATATCCTATTAAATCATTTTCAATTAACAACTTTAAATGGACTGCAAATTTTGATGCATACCTTTACAACTGTTTAATATTGAATCTGGCAACATTGACGCTAACAACGATCTAGCGGCAGTTCTAGCGGCAGAAGTTCTAGCGGCAAGGGCGTCGGGCGCGTCCTCCTTTATACACAATTGTGTATTATAACTACACAATACATGTTTTAAAATTCTATAATTGTGTAAGGGCTATTAGCAAGAATCTTTTTTATTCTACACAATTGTAAATAAAATCAACACATGCCAGAATAAAAAATTAATTAAAAATTGTAGGAAAAATATACTTGGTTATTAGATTTTTTACCAAACTGCATTGGATTTAAAAAAAAAAAAGTGGAATATTTATACACATTATCTTAATAATTAATATCCACTTATTTATGGTGTATTAATTTAATATGCAATAATTGTATGAAATATACACATTAAAACATATACAAAATGCCTGAGAATTTTTATACAGGACTGTGAGATATTATCTAACGATTGTGTATTAAAATTAAAATTTTTTTTTTACACAACAAAATGTGAAAAAATCCATCGGGATTTTTCTGTGTGTGAATAGTATAAAATTAAAAAATTTAATTAAAGATGTTATTAAAGAATGTCAAAAAATTAATGGATTAATGAATTAAAAGTAATGGCCACTGTTTGCGACCAAGGGTCAACCAATGAAAAGTGGATAAAATTACTTCTTGATGAAACGCGAGAAGATTGTCTTCGAAAAGGCCAAGAAAATACCCATTTTGGGTTTTAAGTAAACGGTGAAGAAGTGATTCCAATATTTGATGTACCTCACCTGTTCAAATGCATAAGGAATAATTTATTAAATAAAAACTTGCATTTTGTCGAAAATGGCAAAACAAAAATTGCAAAATGGGACCACATCAATACATTACTTGGATACAAATAATCCAAATTTGAGATTATGCAGCAAACTCACCGATCGACATGTCATTCCCGATAAAATAAATAGGATGAATGTTAAATGCTGTACTCAAGTATTTAGCATACAGTTGGAGTGCTAATGAAAAGAATCTGCAATCGGGGTATGATAACTATTAAAGAATATGTTAAATATTTTAAAAATATTTGTTTTTGTTTTCAGATATACGTGATAAGAACAATCTGCCACGCGAAGCCGTTAACGTTAAAGTGCGGTCGGCTCAAGCAAAGCCATTAAAAAGAATGATTACGTCCAAATCCAAACATGAAGAATTTTGGCGTCAAGCTTTAGTGGTAATTAATACAATGAAGTTTTTCTGCCTTAAAAACTGCCTTTGTTTCTGTGCCCACTTTAAAAAATGTACGTTTTACAATATCCGCATTTCTTTATTTGAAACAAAAACTATTAGGAATTCATAATTTAAAATTTATTTTATCTGCATCATTCAATCAAGACCCACTTAAAAATTTCTTTAGTTATATTCGCAGTCATGGTGTTAGGAACAGCAACCCTAATGTGTATCACTTCACAACATCCTTTAAAACATTAATAGTTAATAATTTCATGGCTTCACATTCTCCAGCATCAAATTGCCTTAAAGATTCATGTGAAGAAACTTTGGACAATTTAAGGTGTTTTTTGTTGGATGAAGTGGAAGCTGGAATTAAACCTATACATGAGGACACTGTTCATACTGTAATGTCTACTATTCCAAAAGAGGTTCAATTAAATAAACAAACAACGCTTAATGCAAACATAATAGTTTATATAAGTGGATATATTGCAAAACTGGTACTTAAGAGAAAAACTGATTATTGTGATATTTGCAAAAAAACTTACTAACCCGCAATCTTAGAACATTGAAAGGCTAGAATTAGTAAACAACAACTTTGTTTGAGTCCAACATGTGCACAGGGGCAAGAGGGGTGTTTTATTTACAAACATATGTGCCGATTCTCTGTTGTCAAGTCGACACAAATTTCCAACGGAGGAAATTTTTAGCTATATTTTAACAAACATTATAACGTTAATTTAACTTATTTCTGTTATATTTTATAGGAAAATTTAAAATAAAAAGTATAAATACAATTAACCTATTTTAAGAATAAATATAATATCCTTAAGCAAAAAAAAAAACAAAATTATTAACATTCTTATCCCTAAAACTGCTTCTAAAAAATTTGAAGCGACAACACCGGAGCTTAAGCGCCTAAACCATACGCGTTGTGTCATCTGTCAAACGGCTTTTTGTTTATATTCGGGATTCGTGTATTTTCTTTAATTTTTGGTTTAAAAAGGAAAAAAGGCCACGTTTTAGTGTTTTTTTAAATTGCTAGGATGGCAAAAACTTGTGTCGTTTGTGCCGCATCATGATAAAAACGTGATTCAAGCCGATCTTTTGACAAGTAAGTACCGATACTTTCATAACATCACATCATGGGGTAACCATCATCATAAACGTAGAATAGGGGATCTTATAGATATAAACCTAATAAAAATTTGAATGTGAAAGTGTGCGTAAAATACCAACATATTTATATTTTTAAATCTAAATATTTTTTTGAACATATTCATCTATTAATAGGCTATAAAAGATATAAAACTAGAATTTTGTCCCTGGTTTTATTACAGGATTTTATGTTTTTTTTGTTGTTTTGGCAGAAAAAATGCATAATACCTATGTACCTATCTATATATAGTTTGATATCTATGTATAAAGTTAATTTTGTCTTTCTTTAAAATTTGTTCCATAATTTTTTTTTGTTTTACCTTATTGCAACTTACAATAATATATATAGTAATTGGCACCACATATTAATTTATTACTGTAATTTTTTTCTGCTTTTTGATTAAATATCAAATACTTATTATAGATTGCCCAATGATTATGCCCAAAGGGAACAATGGGTTTCATTAATGGAAATCAACACATTTAAAAAGAACATATTTGTTTGTTCAGATCACATCCTTAGAAGTGATATAAGGGAGATGATATTATCAGTAGCCAGACTTTATTAAAAAAATCAGCTCTACCTCAAAGGTTATTTTTTTAAATATATTTTTCTAGTATATTTATAGGTATGAGTATATTTTACCTTAGAATTATTGATAAAGGTTTGCATGCTTTTATTTACTACATTATGTAAGCTAAAAAAACAACCTTTTAAAACTTGTGCTTGGGCTATGTTGTAAAACATACAGCTTCTTCACAAAAAGTATTAGTGTTACTCATATATGATTTATTTATACCTAATACTTATTAAATTAGGTATGTGTGTAAAACTATTTTTTTACTAGGATTTCTGATGCACTGGTTAAAAACACAGCAGCGGATAATTCAGTTAATTTACCAAGTGATTTACCCTTCAAAGCTACAGGGGTAGCTTTCCTGAAGAGTGCAAAAACTTCTTTAGCTTTCAAAATGGTATATAGTACAAACAGTGAAGCTAATATAGACACGTATGGATAATTAAAATAGATTAATATTCTTGATACACCAAATTTTGTATAATTACAGATCTGATCATTCATCATCAACAATAACTGCATCTGAGATTAAGTTACTGTGGGGTCTAGGTCAACAATTACTATTTCCCATCCAATCCGTTTTTGTTTACCTGCTACACATTCCCTGACTCTGCCAAGGAAAAGGTATAAATACACTCAAAATAGACTACTAGTTTTATGCCATGTATCATCCTATTCTATATATCTTATTTAAAAGTGATATGGTATTTTATTGTATTATATTTGTTTAATTAAATGCAATTAATCAAATGTATGACATTACAAAGATTCTCTATAATAACATACATTTTATTGATCAATTGGATTATCATAATACATTTTTTTAATTTTTTCTTTTTAATTTTGGTAATACTATATTTTTATGTATATTATTCTAGGGTAAAATCAAAATGATATCCTGAGGACCTAAGCACTGATGATTCCACCGTTTCAAGAGCTTAATCATTTGTCACCAGATTATGGAAAAAAATAAAGAACAAAAAATTAAAATTCGAAGATTGTATCAAGCAAATTTGCGCCAAAGAAATTGAATTAGATGTCTCAAGTCATTATTAAAATACTTACATGAAATAATAACATGATTTTATGGAAAAGCCCAACATACTACATATTTTATTTGACTTGTAAAAGCACTTGTTTGTATATTACTACTAATAAACTCTCTAATCTAATCTATTGTACATAGTCTTTATTCTTAGCTTTGTTTTTTAGTATAAATTAATATGATATAATATTTGGTATTAGGTATTATATAGGTCAATATTAAATGTCTCAAAACCATTATACAGGCTAAATACTCATAATAAAAATCTTATAACCTACAAAAAACCTGCAACTCCTTCACAATTTGAACATCCTTGTAGTTTTAACTTTTTCCGCTGAAGCAATACTGTCTCTTTGAAAAAGTCAGCAGCATAGAAGTATATATTATGTGATGTAAGTAAGTGATGTAAAACTGAGTTTTGTCCAATATAACAATAACAATAAAATTTTGCAAAATGTTAAAAATTTGTGTCTTAAAACATGATTTATTAAGAAATCTATAATATTATATTAATAAAATATTTAATTTCCATAAAAATGCTGCCTTTCATTAGGACCTTCCTCTAATGAAGTCCATTAAAAAAAACACATAAATAGCTCATAAATGGTAATATTACTTATACTCAAACTCTTTATTTATTAATTAATAAAAATTTATCAGGTAAATATTTGTTGACGACGTCACTGGTAGAGAGTGCTTGTATCTGTGACATAAACAATGCAATCGAGCGGCGTTGCGATGCCATTACCGTTTTCTCGTTTCTTCGTACTTTATTTTCCTTTACTTAACTTATATTGACTTCGATATAGAGTATCTTATCAAATTTATTTTTAAAAAATGCTTGATATTTTATTAAAGGGGAGCAGTAGTATTGTTTTGTGCCTTCGGAAACAACTGAAAATTTTTATGATATTATAAAGTGATTTTTGCCATTTCTCTATAAGCACTTGGCATCATTGCATCAGAGATGTTGCAAGCAAACAAACCTGCCCATAGTTCCACGGCATGCTACTTCTAGCCTTTCAATGTTCTAAGGACTAAAACCAGTTCTTTTATTTTGAATATATGACCAGAAGTACCTTGGATTGCCAGCGAGATTCATTTCCACCTTATTAATGTATTGTTGATAGCACAACTCTCTTAAGTACTCACATTGTTGTCTCAACAATACAAATTCATCATACTCCTGCTGTTGACCACTAATTTTAAACTTTTTGTGAATTTGTTTCTTTCTTATGATCAAACTGCGAAGCTCTGAAGAAAACCAAGATGGAAAAGAAGAACTTTTGTACCTCTTTAGAGGAATAAACCTTTCCATTGAGGAGTAGATCACATTATAGAAAATTGAAACTATGACATCAATAGATGTCTCTCCCAAAAACAATTGATTCCAGTCTATCCCAGCAAGACAATCGTTAATTGCTATGTAATCTCCCTTACCAAAATCATAAAAATATTCCTCATATATCATATCATCAGAATTTTCTGCACAACAAAGGTCGAAACTAATTGCTGTATGGTATAAGCTATTCTTAAAAATTTTGTCTATTGCACGTTTAACACTAATTAAATCTGAGCTACTAAACACGAGATCCAAGGCAACCCCGTTGGTATTTAGAACCCCATTTACCTGGAAAAAGTTATAGAAGCTAAAGCAGTTGGCCAGAGAAAGCACAGACTCTCTGTCACTCTCCAGACAACCACCAACCACCAAACCAAGATCATCATTCTCCCATCTAGCATGTGGTAAATTGTAGTCACCTGCCTAGACAAACAAACTACTTGAATATCTTGGAATATGTATATACTATATACATATTCCACGGATTCACAATGGCTTAAATAGGCTTGAAGCGGAGATGGAGATGGTATATAAATACAACCAACAACAAAGCTTTGATTGTCTATTGTAAAAGTCAAATAGATCTGATAAATATCCACATCAACAAGTGGGATACCAATTCTATGTGTACATAAACTCTTTTTAGCCGCAATCAATACACCACCTCCACGAGCCTTGGTAGTATTCGTACCCATTTGACGATCATATCTATATAAATCATAGTTTGATACACCAATTTCAGCATCTGAATATTCAGATGTTAACCAAGTCTCTGCAATCATAACAATATCATAGCAGCAGCAACTAAGTGCCTGCTGAAAATCTTTTATTTTAGTTCTCATACCACCTGTATTAGCATAATACACGCAAACACCTGAACCAGAAGGGCCATCCCGCACTAAACTATTGTCTGATTCATTTGATTTTGATGAAAATTTATCTTGCGTTTATTATTTAACCAAAATTTTCGCAAGATAACCCCTCTAGGCCAGTTATCCGGCCTTAAAAAATCATCCCTACAATCGCCGTTGATGCTTATCCTAAAAGAAATAGTCTCACCCTTAACTGGCAACAATTCTACTTTAAGGTCCCTAATCTGAGGGCACCGCTTTTTAATGTGCTCTTCAATAAAACCAGGGGTCACTCCCATTTTAACACGTCCCAGATAAAAATATTCCCTATTTACTGAACCTGCGAAATTTTCATCACCTCGAAAGTCCGCTTCTCCTAAAACCAGATTCCGATTACGATTTGTATTTGTACGTTTTCGATTTTGTCCCAAAGTAAATCCCTGTTGCAGATGGTCGTGTAACGTTTAGTTTTCTTAATATTTTATATGTTTTTTAGGAATTTCGAGGGAAATTAAAATCACCTATTTTTCAGTTTTCAGTGTTTATATTGGTCTTGCTGTTCTTTACCATTCTATGTACAGATTAAAAAGGGGGGGAGAGCCCCCTCATGCGCTTTTATAACTCACAATTGCCAACCAAATAAAACTAAATATTCCTATAAAAATAACTATTTACATTAAGCAAGGTTTACATTAGAATTAAAGGCGAACATGTATGAAGTTATAAGTTACAATAAATGGGGGAGGCGCTAGAAAACCTTTTACTTTACAGTCGCCCCCAACATCCGTTGTTCCAGAGTTCCCAGTCCCAGCTGATTCATTGTTTATGTTTACCTTGACATTGTCTGAGTGACGTTTCTCCGTCGTTGCTCTTTTAGGAAACAAAGAAGAAGAGGAAGTTTTAGCGGCATCTACCTGTTTCACTCTATTTTGAACAGCTGATTCAAAGATATTTCTGCTGTTGGATTGTTGTGGAAACGGTAGCGGCGGTGTCACGTTGTCAGGAACTGCCTGGGTATTAAGGTTGTCATTTTTATTCTGCAGCAAGAATCTTACTAGGTCCTTGTTACTATCGATGACATTCTTGGCCCAGTTTTCCAGTTTGTTTTGAAGGCGTTCTTCTATACCTTCCAAAGATTCATTTATAAGGCATTTAGAAGTATTAATCAAGCTATTTGTTAACTGTGTGGACACACCAGAATTACTAGGTTCTCTAGAATTCTCCAAATTGCCTTCAGAAGTAAACTTAGTGAAGTTATCTATGCAATCCTTGCATCATATTAAGACGATTCTAGTTTTAGCGATTGCGCATCTAATCTCTTGTGATGATATCTTACTACAATCCCTACAAGAAACCTTTCCGCAATTGTCACATGCACATCCAAACAAAAGTGTCTTACTTTTGTTTTTAGCACAACACAGATTGGTAGCTTCTAACATCCAGTATTTCTCTTATTTCTTATTTCTGGATCCAAATCACTCAATACGATTCCAAAACATGAGCTCACACCATGTTGTGGTGTGGTGTGGCGTCCGTTTCACGTCAACGTCACCTCATAGTCGTGATTATTCAATCATTTGTGATTATTCGGAAATGCAGGATAATAGCTTTATCGAACCTAATACACAAATTCTAAATTTGACGGTACAATCAGAAGAATTATCGAAGCCTAGCTCATCATATAATAGTCTAGTACTTTTACCTTCTGAAAATGAAAATTTCTCGACTAATGGTTGTTATACTGAGCTTACGCCGGTACCTAATGTTATTATTGAGGATTTAACAGTAATAACAGAAAATCCATTAATAAAAGGTACAAAAGAAATGCTTGTAATATCCTCTGATAAATTAAACTCTAATCAGGAAAATGCATTCAGTGATTCAGGATCTAGTTTTCGACCATCAGGTAATAAAAAAAAGCAAATTTTTTATTAATATTAAAACAAGCTAATTAAATAAACCTTACTTTTAGATATTGACGGGCATTCGGATGCATCCTCAGATGACTTACCATTGGCAAGCCTAATCAACGGTAAACCACCGAATAAGTGTGATCCTTTAAAGCCCGGTGCTAAAAGGGCGAAGAAAGGAGCCGCCGATCCACTTACATGGCAAGTAAACAAAACTAAGCATCAACGCATGAAGGGCGAAAAATACGTAACTTATAAAAAAGAAAAAGATGGTGGCAAGAGCAGAGTTGAACGGAAATCGCGACAGTTGGGAAAAAGATGTGAATCAAAAAAATGTCAAAAATCTAAAATAAAAAGGCAGTGTCATTTAATAGGCGAAGAAGAAAGTTTTTGGGCCCACATGGACTGGAAACAACGTAAAACTTATGTTAATGCAATAGTAACTCAATGTAAAACAAAGCAAAAAACTACTAAAAATAAAACTAGAAGGCAAACAACGTTCTTTTATCACTTGAAAATTGAAGAAAAGTTGCTTCCAGTCTGCAAGAAACTATTCTTGTCTACTTTAGGGCTGGGTGAGTAGAGCGTCATTAACTGGGTAAAAAATAGTAATGCTGGAATACCGAATATTACTGAAAAATATCCCAAGAAAATTAAACTGGCTAATGAGAAAAAACGTGAAGAAATCCGGAACTTCTTTGAAAAACTTCCTAAACTGCCCTCTCATTATTGTGGGGCTTCCACGAGCAAATTATACCTGGAGCCAATTTTTCGATCGTACTCTGAAGTTTACAAGAAAGAGGTTGAAAATCCTAGTGGCAAAGATGTTTTTGTGGCGGAAATGAAGAAACTAAACATTGATATCTTTCAGCCACGAAAAGATCAATGCGATCTTTGTTTTTCACACAATTTGGGTCATGTCGTTGACGATACCTATAATAAACACATAGAAGAAAAAAATAAGACAAGAAAAGAGAAGGAACAAGATAAAGAGGATGCTATTACTCAAAAGTCTGTTACTGTATTTACGGTCGATGTGCAAGCTGTACAGCTTGTGCCACAATTGCAGGCAAGCATGCTTTATTTTAAACAAAAGTTAGCATGTCACATTTTACAATTTATAACGTGGTCACAAAGGATGTAATTTGTTACATCTGGCATGAGGGCCAGGGTGGCATGGAAAGCAACTGTTTTGCTACATGCTTAATTGATTTTTTAGATAATGAATTATACAGGGTGTCTCACGACGAATAGACGCGATCGATATCTCGAAAACTAATCTTTCAAAAATTTTGAAAATTTGGCAACATAGCACAGTCGATGGGGGCCATAGAACTAAAATATTTTGACAGTTGTAACGGTTCCGAAGTAGGTGTCAACTTCGTTACTTTAAATGGAATACCCTGTATATTTTTACATTTTTGGATTCCACGTGAAATTCTAGATATATTTTGTGTATAATGTCCTATACCTAAGTGTAACCGTTTTTGACATATTTTTAATTTCATGTAAAAAATTATGTTTATATAGGGCTTATACATAATTACCGATTACTCCCTGTTAGTAGCCTTTATTTATTGGTTAGTTTTGGTTTTGTTTTAAAGGAAGGACCACTTTAAAAGACTATTTTAATATTTAGCTAAAAAAAAGATACAGGGGGGTCAAAAACTAGCATTAAAAATTAAAATGAAAAAATCATTAAAAGTCAATTTTTTTAAATGGACCCCCTATTATTATTATATTTTCATAAAGATAATTAAAAATAAGGTTAACTTTCTATAAGGTTATCTAGTCCAAAAATGGATACTTTCCGAAATATTGGCAGTTTAAATTTGGTCTAATATTAAAAGCCGTATAGTAACACGGCTCAAGGATTGTTGATTAGCTGGCCATGACGGTTGTCATAGTAACCGCTAGAAGCGACAGTAAGCCAATGGATTATAACAGAAATGTCATTGCTTGTCATTTCATAATTTTTTAAAAACTAATATGCCGGGGCGATTAAATTATACACACGAAGATTATTTAAACTTGTTTATTATCTATGGAGAATGTAACAAAGTTTTATCGAGAACATCTGGTATGTTTTTATTATATATATTTTATTGCAGATAGATTGCAGACAGATTCCCAGAAAAACAGAAACCATGTTGCGCTGTTAGGTGAATAATAGAAAATTTTAAAAATGTTGGCACTGTTAGGGCGAAAGCGCAAAAAAAGAAACCACTTGTTGACAATGAAAATATTGAAATTGCAATTTTGGGATATTTTGCAGCGTATCCTATGACGTCCTTAAGACAAGTAGCTTCACAAACTAGATTCTCCAGAGACACAATACATAGGATTTTGTTGAAACATAACTTCCATCCTTATTTAATATCTTTGGTTCAGCATCTTAGAGAAACAGATTTGCCCAAAAGAATCCAGTTTTGTGAATTTTATTTATCTTAACAATGGTACAAGAAAATCCTCAGTTTTTGGATGACGTAATTTGGACTGATGAGGCAAAATTTTCAAAAAATGGTATTTTTAACAGACATAATTCCCATGTTTGGAGTGATTCAAATCCGCATGCTGTGAGATCACAAAATTATCAAGAAGTCTGGCAATTTAATATTTTTTGTGCTGTCAGAAATGATCGGATCATTAAATTGCAGTTTTACGAAGAAAACTTAAATGGCAAGTCACTTATAAATTTAATGCATATTATGTTCAAATTTTTAATTCTGTGTCAATTTTTACAGGAGAAGGATATTTAAATATTCTAGAGGACTTGGATACAGAACATTTAATGAATTTACCATTGGCAGAACACCGAATTTATTACTTACATTTATTATTTACATTTATTACCAACATGATGGTGCACCACCACACAGAACCCTTCCTGTAATGAGATTCTTAGACGCATCATTTAATGACAAGTGGATTGCCAATAACGGACCTATTTTGTGGCCTCCTCGTTCTCCGGATTTAACTGCCCTAGATTATTTTATTTGGGGAACAATAAAAAATATTGTTTATTCCAATCCATTAACAACGCAGCAGGATTGTATGGAAAGGGTTAGACAAGCATTTGAAAGTTTATCTCCAGAGTCAATTAGAGCGGCAACTCATGACGAGCTAATTCGCAGATGTGAAAAAAGGCATATTAGTTTTTAAAAAATTACAAAATTACAAGCAATGACATTTCTGTTATAATCCATTGTCTTACTGTCGCTTCTAGCGGTTACTATGACAACCGTCATGGCCAAGTAATCAACAATCCTTGAGCCGTGTTACTATACGGCTTTTAATATTAGGCCAAATTTAAACGGCCAATATTTCGGAAACTATCAATTTTTATACTAGATAATCTTATATAAAGTTGACCTTATTTTTATGAAAAAAATATAAAAATAGGGGGTTTCCGTTTTAAAAAATTGACTTAAATAAATAAATAAAGGCTACTAAAAGGGAGTAATCGGTAATTATGTTAGGGCTTATAAACATAGTTTTTCACATGAAATTAAAAATATGTCAAAAACGGTTACACTTAGGTATAGGACATTATACATAAAATATACCTAGAATTTCATGTGCAAGCCAAAAATGTAAAAATATATATGGTGTTCTATTTAAAATAACGAAGTTGACACCTACTTCCGGATATCGATCGCGTCTATTCGTCGTGAGACACCCTGTATAAGGAAGCAAAAAATAAACCTATAATATCTATTCTCTCAACATCTATTCCCCATCCAATTATGTGCAGATTATTGAAGATTCAAGACGACATTCAAAATCAGGACCATACAAAGTAAAATACGTTGATCATACATTTTTATTAAACTTCTCTGATCTAAAATATTTCAACTCGATACGTCCTGGGAAAAGAACTGATGACCCTTGTGTTCCAGATATTAGAGCACTAAGATACACAAAGTCTGATGGCATTCAGTATAAGTTAGACTTTGAAGATAAGTGGATTCCACTTCCTTCACGAAAAATGCTGTTAAATGATAATAAAGCTCACAACAATTTATATAATAATTCCCTGCCAATTTCTCGCGATAAGTATAATAACTTACAAACTCTTAAATCAGTAATTCATAGCGATTACCATTATTTTTATAATCCATTGAGTCACGAATAGTTTTAGTTTTTTTTACGTTATTTAGCAATAACTAAAGTTAGTTTGCTTTGGGCTAGTTTGCTTTAAGTTAAAAAAGTTTATTTTTGTTGTATAATTTTTCTTTGCAAGCAAAGCAAATTATTTTGCTTTTAAGAATATCAATCCCATTATTTAAACAATGTAGAATAATCAACATTCAACCAAATAAAACAATATTTAAAAATTAGTGACACGCATCTCATTTAATCCATCAACATTTATTTTAAAATCCTTGTATCTCAACTTTATTTTAAATTATTTCCATTGTAAAAAAAAATATGCGGGTCTTATCATCTTAAGTACAGGGTGGCCAGATAAGAATGCAAAGTGCTGTATTTTGGAAACTATTCGTCGTAGAGACTTGCGGTAAAAAATTTTATAAATAAAGTGGTAAAAATAATACCGTGGAAAATATTTTTAGATTTCCAAGATGGTCGCCAGGGGGCGTAATCGTCATCTTAAACTTTTTAAGTGATTTTTCACTGAAATCTACCCAGTAAATATACGCTTTTTAAAGCTCAGCTCTACTCAAATAATTTTTGTTTAACACTTTGTGACGTATTTATTAAAATAAAGTGGTGGGGGGTAATTCAATGTTTTTTAAAAAACAGGCTGTAACTCCTAAACGACTGAACGGATTTTAATAAACTTGGGCTCGTTGGAAAAAACATTTATTGCTACATCAAATCCGTCTTATCTGTGATATATTTAGTGCTTAGTAATGCCGCTAGAGCGCGTTTTTTGATCTATTAACAGAAAATTGCAAAATTCTCTAAAAAATTAAATGCGATAATATGACTTTTTTTTCATAAAAATGTAGTGAAATGACAGCTTAATAGGCCAGTGAAAACCACATCTCGATATCTTATTCGTAACCTGAAATATCAAAGAAAGAATATTTAGTTATCATATAATTTTAATAAGACGCTATTACACCGATATTTATTGTTATTTATTTGTCTTTTTTCAAGGTTCAATGATAAAATGTCTTCATTTAATAATTTTTAAATAATTAAAATATTAGTTTGGAGAATGGTGTCCATGTTCTGGGATGTATTTTTATAGGTATTTGCTAGCAAACACAGTAGAAATTAAAGGTCTTATTTCACCAGAAATTCCTTTTATTATGACGACCGGTTTCGCGATTACAATATCATCGCATCATCAGGTCGAGGACTAAAAGTAAAAGACACAATTTACATAGATACTATGCTTATCAAAAATTGGTAAAATGCTGAATAAAATCGAATTTTAAAGCGTACTTACATTGTTAAAAACGAGATTTGTCAAAACAAAACAAAAGCACATATAGAACGGTACAGCTAAAATTAAGCAAGTAAATCTTATCGTAAGATAACAAATAATACACTTAGGTTTAAAACAATAACATCTAAAAAGCACCGTTACAACACAATAGACAAAACGATCTAAAAACTATGATAACCGCCATTCAAACTAATCTGACCAACAGAGTCATCTATATCTAGTTTTCATAATTAAGAAAGAACGTTACAAAGAAATCTATATTTTATATCCTATAACCGAATGGGTACTAGATAGCGGTACCCACAGTAACTTTAAAATATTTTAAAACTGTTAAACAGATGTCTCTACCAGTTTATATTAAGAAAACAACGGGGTTTTTATTAAAATAAATTAACCGGAAAGGGAGGGAAGAGTTATTCAAATAAAATATTAATTAAATTAGTTTCAGGAATGTTAATCTGAATATTAAGAGATTTATCATATTCTTTTTTGAGAGATCTTTTAATCTCGAGTAATTCAAGATTATTTAGATTTATGTTGTCCTGAACTCTATTTAAGATCTTGTAATTATCTAGTAGATTCGATGGGTGACCGGTCTCCATAATATGCTAAGCATTAAGCATTTTGTTTTGTTTTGACAAATCTCGTTTTTAACAATGTAAGTACGCTTTAAAATTCGATTTTATTCAGCATTTTACCAATTTTTGATAAGCATAGTATCTATGTAAATTGTGTCTTTTACTTTTAGTCCTCGACCTGATGATGCGATGATATTGTAATCGCGAAACCGGTCGTCATAATAAAAGGAATTTCTGGTGAAATAAGACCTTTAATTTCTACTGTGTTTGCTAGCAAATACCTATAATAATAATTAAAATATTCTTTGTTCAAAACATTTAAAAAAAAAACGCGTAGGGGCATAATAATCAATGCATATAAAATGCAAGTGCAAGGTAGGCAGAATATTGAAGAGGAGACCATGAAGGAAAAAAGAAATGCCTAAAATTAACTTGTCCATAAATATTAAAATTAGGCAGTCCAATTTGTGTTCGTTGCACACATAAGTAAAGCGTTAAAACTATTAAAATGCCTTTTACTAATGATGAAGCTGTCGATATGATTGCGGTATATTTTGAATGTCTTCAAAATGCGGCATTGGCTCAAAGGGTATACAGAGCTCAATATCCAAATCGGCGTTTACGCGATGCGGGAATTTTTCCGCGTTTAGTGTGAAATTTGCGTAATACTGGCAGCTTTCGACCTCAGTTGCGAAGACACTCGGCTGGAACAAGGGAAGACAATATTATTAATGTCTTAGCATACGTGGAATTCAATCCCCACGTTAGTATCAGAGCCATGTCTCATTCACTCTATTCTAAACATTTTAAAGGATCACAACTAAATTTTTATGTCACAAAAAATACTACTTTACATATTTCGCAATGTGTTTTTTCAAATTTTTAGACTGCGCCCATATCATATGGTTTTACATCAAGCCTTGAATCATGGAGACTCTGACCGACGGTTAGATTAGTGTCATTGGATGTTGGGCAGCATTAGGGAAAGTAAAGAATTTTTGATGAGGTCACTTTTAGGAGTGATGGAAACATTAATTTACATAATATGCATTATTGGTGTGACAACAATCCTGACTGGTTGCGGAAGTCCAACATCAAGGCCATTGGAGTCTCAATGTGTGGTGTGACATTCTGGACGAAACTAGGTCCCTATTTCTTTGATCAACCACTAAATGGTGCCGTATTTCTTGATTTTCTGGTGAACCATTTGCCTCTTTTATTAGAAGATATACCCCTGCAATTACGACATAATATGTTTTTGCAACTAGACGGTTGTCCAGCACATTTATCAAGAAATGTGCAATAACATGTAGATTTAAGATTTCAACAAAGGTGGATTGGCCGAGAAAGTCTATTTCCTTTCCAGACCTCACCTGTTTGGAATTATACCTACGGGGTCGGTTGAAAGATATTGTTTACGAAATTCAACCAACAACTAGAGACGACATGAAAATAGGAATATAAGAAGCCATTTACAGCCTGTCAAGAGCGGAAATTTAAGCTGCTGTAATGTGCACGCATAAGCGGCTCCAACAATGCATTAAGTTTGATGAAAGACACTTCGAGCATTTAAGGAGGCATTACTTTTATTTCAAAATCAGTCATTTTTGTTATTATGCCCATACGCGTTTTTTTAAAAACTTTTTGAACAAAGAATATTTAAAAATTATTAAATTAAAACATTTTATCATTGAACCTTGAAAAAAGACAAATAAATAACAATAAATATCGGTGTAATAGCGTCTTATTAAAATTATACAATAACTAGATATTCTTTTTTCGATATTTCAGGCTACGAATAAGATATCGAGATACGGTTTTCACTGGCCTATTAAGCTGTCATTTCACTACATTTTTATGAAAAAAAGTCATATTATGGCATTTAATTTTTTAGAGAATTTGGCAATTTTCTGTTAATAGATCAAAAAACGCGCTCTAGCGACATTACTAAGCACTAGATGTATCACAGATAAGACGAATTTGATGTAGCAATAAATGTTTTTTTTTTAACGAGACCAAGTTTGTTAAAATGCGTTCAGTCGTTTAGGAGTTACAGCTGTTTATTTTAAAAAACATTGAATCACCCCCCACCACTTTATTTTAATAGATACGTCACAAAGTGTTAAACAAAAATTATTTGAGTAGAGCTGAGCTTTAAAAAGCATATATTTTCCTAGCATTTACTGGGTAGATTTCAGTGAAAAATCACTTAAAAAGTTTAAGATGGCGGTTACGCCCCCTGGCGACCATCTTGGAAATCTGAAAATATTTTCCACGATATTCTTTTGGCCACTTTAGCAATAAAGTTTTTTACCGCAAGTCTCTACGACGAATAATTTCCAAAATACAGCACTTTGCATTCTTATCTGGCCACCCTGTACATTTCGCAAGTAACATTAAACTAATTGGCAAAATTTTAAATCAAACAAAAAATCGGTAAACATGTGATAAGTTTTTTCATTTTCTGAAAATTATGGTTTTTTGAGATACAAGGTTTTAACATCTGGACGACGATATTTCGAATTCAAATATTAGTTTTGTTCTGTAGTGAATTTCAAATACAAATTTTGTATTGTTCAGACCTACTGTAAGACCCTAACTATTTGATAGTTAAAACTGGTATTCATAGCATCACTGTATGTTATTAAAAAAAAATTGAGTTTACTTTCATAAATTTTCATTTTTATTCCTTCTGTATAATAAAAACTGCTAGGTTCTAGGAGGAATTCAGGTTAAGTAAGAGTATTGGCGCGACTTTTAAAATTGAATAGACGTTTAAATAAATATTTCTACTAGTCTTAAGTTATAGTGTTCAGTGTGTACGTGTAAAATAAATCGGTTAACTATTTTTGTGCATCGAGTGTTTTAATTTATACTATATTGGTAAAAACGCTACAATTTGAAAACATACCTGACCTCACTACAACAGATTTTTAAAGTTGCAAAATCAAGGTCTGAGGGTTTTTCTGCAGTTTCTGCTGCCACAGGGTAGTAATTTGAGGCCGTTGCTCTTTTTAATTCCTATTGGTAGCCATCCAAGGGTGGTAAAACACTGGGAAAGTCTCCTTTTTGTTGATGACTTAATAAGATCTAGAAGTTGCAAGAAGATATAAACTTTGTAGACAACTGCTTTAAGCAAAATCGATATAAAATTTACTTATTTCATAAATAATAAACCATTAATTAACAAAACAGGAGTAAAGGATCGTGAAGTTGTTTTTCAAAGTAATATAAAATTCAATAGTCATTTTGAGAATATTACTAATAAAGTCTATTGTGCAGTTGGTATTATAAGGAATACAAGAAATTTCACATATATTAATGCTACAATAACTGTATATAATGCACTAGTAAGATGTGATACAACAGAAAAAATTCAGAAAAAAATATTAAGTGATCTTTATGTTAACATAGATAATGTTTACTTGTACATAGTATCATATTATTATGAAAATGTAAATACGTTAATTATTCTCCTAGTTTTTGTACAATTTTATTAGTATTCTGTAGTTAAAGTTGATTCGTAGGGCTTCTTTAGGGTTCTACTTACGTTTGGTTTATTATTTTCATCTATAGTGTTTAGTTTTTAAGTAGTTCATCTTGTTCGAGAGCCCCATTTTGGCCCCAATTTAGGTTATTTAGGTTATATTATTGTAAATCCCTGTAGTTCTAATTTTCTAGAATTTGTATACTTGCTTGCTTTGACTGTCAGTATTCTCCCAAAATTATTGGTCTCTTTGGGCAAAAACAATGAAGATAATTCTAAATATTTCGAAACTGTTCCATCGGGTTTTAAAAAGGACGCGCTTCGTGACAATTCATTCAGTTTTAATTGTTTAGTCAGTTTTTACCTTGGAAACAATTAAACGACAGTCAAGGCGAGTTAGGTTAGATTAGGTGCTTTTGACGTTGACAATAAAAGTGTGTTCCCGAATTTGTTACGATATAAAACCATGCTAAAGAACTTTATTCAAACTTAAGAAATAAGGAGAAGAAACTAAATTTTTCAGAGTCAAATAGAGGCCTACCAGATAAGAACCGTCATCTTATACATACATCTGCTTGTCAAAGACCCACTTGCTGTAACTGCACTAAAAAAATCCAATAAAACTGATAATTTGAATATTTGGAAATATGTTTCTTTATATTCACTTATAAATAAAAAATAATTGTAGCTTGAGGTGCTACATCTATAAATGCTTATTCTGCTCGACATGTTAGATAAAAATATGTATAAGTAAAATCTGTACTGTTGTGACGAATTCATGATGAGTTACCTATGTTGTTGGGTATTACGTCAGTAATACAGTAAAAATTAATTTATTAATTAAAATTGCAAGATCAAACGAACTTACCTGAAGTGAAGTTCGATCTTGATTTTATGAAGCGTATTTCCCTCATAAATCACAATAAACGTAGTACTTGAACCTGATATATTGGTGAAAGCACCATATTCAAAGAAATCTGTAAAAAAAAAAATTTTCCCACCATACCGCGCCGCGCGCAGCCATCCTTGGCGTCCATTTTCATTTACTTAGAAGCAATTTTTTATAACAAATATTTTGGGTAGGGTATAATACATAAACGAATTAACATTTTTCCACTATTAGAGAGAAATGGGAGGAAAAGTGATTTACTTCGGGAAATACGCTTCATAAAATCAAGATCGAACTTCACTTCAGGCAAGTTCGTTTGATCTTGTAACTTTATTTCAGCGTATTTCCCTCATAAATCACAATAAACGTAGAGTTTTAAAGTATGTGTTAATATTTGTTGTAAAATACCTTTTAGAGCACAAATTTATAACCGAAATAACACTCATTGAATAAGAACATGTTTTTTAATATTGCCAAAAGAATAAATCTATAATGTAATATATATCTAATATAATTACACTTAACAAAATCTTATAAATTATATATTTTTATATGTATATTCCTTTACACTAACCAATCTAAGAAGTATTGTCCTTTCTTACTAGAGGCTTATTGTAATACCTAGAGAATGTGGTAGACTGGGTGCTATGAGCCGTAAAAATATCCGTATTGACCCCGCTAATTTTTAAAACAGCTTTTATCCAACGACTTAAGGTCTGCGGGGATGCCGCTCCAAAAGGTTTTTTAAAACAGATGAACAGTCTTTTATTTGATGCCCTTATAACGCTAGTTTTCTCTAGGTAGCTTGATAAGGTTAAATACGGACATCTTTTCGGGTCATCATGTCTGTCAACCCTTAACAGAGGCTGTAATTTGTTTTTTCCCGACGTCTTTATCCTATCGGGAATTTTAATTTGAAAACCATTTTCACTTCTTTTAATATTTCGAACATCAATCAGAGATAATGTTTGTACTCTATGCGCAGTAGCAAGGGCTAATAAAGTTATTGTCTTATAGGTTAAATCTCTTAAGTAGAGGTCATTATTTGGGTAAAGAGTTGCTAAATATGAAAAGACAATTTCTGGATCCCATGTTTCATCATACTTTGGTCTAGAGGGTCTTAAGTTCTGAATACCCTTAAAAAATCTTTTAATTATTACATCATTAACAATACTGGGATTCAAAATAATACTTATAGCTGCTCTGAAAGTATTTAAGGTTCCAAAGCTTTTCCCTTGATTAAAATTTTCCGTAAAAAAATTCAATAGAAAGGGAACTGAACATGTTGTAAATGGTACCTGCTTCCCTTTACAAAATTCCCACCATACCTTCAGCGCCACGTTGATTCAGTGACTGAAGCTCTCATCACAGTCAGAGCGTCGGAAGGAATGTCCTTAATTATGAAGGCTTGTTCGACAGTACTCCTGCTGCCAGGGAAAGCGTCTTCCACAGGGGATGAGAATCTCTAGAAGGCGAAAAAAGAAGTTCTTTTGCTGGCGGAATAATCAGTAGTTCCGAAACTAATAAACTCTTAAATTCAGGATACCATGCCTGGCTGGGCCAATAAGGAACTACTACTATTCCCTTGGCTTTATCTGCCTTAATCTTATTTAAAACTCTAGGAATTAATGAAAAGGGAGGAAAAGCATAAAAATAATATGTCTCTCAAGAAAGAGTAAAAGCATTAACTAAAAAGGCATCGGGATCTCTGAACCAGGAAATAAATTTGTTGCATTTTTTATTAATCCTACTGGCAAACAAATCTATCTCGGGTACCCCTAATTTAGATATAACATCATCAAATATTTCTTGGGAGAGCTCCCATTCTGTATTTTCTTTTTGGTTCCGAGATGCAAAATCTGCCTCAAAATTTTCCCGAGAGCTTATGTATGAGGCATATATAAAAATTTTTCTACTCTCACACCACTGCCATATCCTACGAGTAATTTTGTTTAAACTAGGATATAGAACCCCTCCCATTCGATTAATGTAAGATATCGCAGTGGTGTTATCAATCCTCAGTAAAATCTCACAATTATGGGATTCTGAGGCAAAACAACTAAGGCCCATAAAAGCTGCTGATAATTCAAATTTATGCTCATATCGCTCTCTACAGAGCTCCAAACTCCCCTTGCTCGATCCTTTCCACATACCGCACCCCATCCAGACATGCTTGCATCTGAATAAATCTCCAAAACAAAATTAAAAGAAGCTAATTTACAAAATGGATATTTTAAACTGTCCTGCCACCACTGAAAATCTGCATACAATTTTTGCGAAACGAGCATATGAGCGTCATAATTATCATTATTTCTTCGCAAGGCAAGAAATTTTTCCCTTTCAAATTCTTTTGTATATAGCCAACTGTATGGGATGGCAGGACAAACGGATACAAGAACCCCACAAAATTTAGCAAAATCCCTTATTGTGCGGTTCTTAATTTTCTGGAACTTATCAAACTAGAAGTTCTAATAATTTTGTCCACAGGTAGGCCCAAGCCTAATCTTTTAGAATCAAAATTGAACCCTAAAAATTTACAAACTGTATGGGGAGCGAGGCAACTTTTTTCAAAATTGATGATAAAACCTAAATCTTGTAAAGTTCTTAATGTTATCTGTATGTTTGCTTTGCATTTTTCTATATCATCTCCAAAGATCAAAAAATCATCTAAATAGTTCACCGACATGTAACCCAGAGACCGAAAATGACTCAAAACAGGTCTTAATAATTTTATGAAGACCCATGGAGCTACACTCAAACCAAAAGGCATACAATTAAACTCGTACAGTTTTGAGTCAAAATAAAATCTTAGGTATTTTTTATACTCGGAGGAAATTGGGATTAAAAAATAAGCCACCTTAAGGTCCAAAGTGGCCATGTAACAATTTTTTGACATCACCCTCACCCTCTCACCCTCTGTTTGGGTACCCTGCTGTCTACCTTCCCCCTCCACTGCCCGTCTCCCCTCTTTGATGGTTGGTAGGGAGACGGGCCCCTGGAGTTTAAAGGACCTGTATACCTGGTCCTCTGCTTGCTTCCTGAAGGGATATTGAACGCTCGTGTCTCCATTAGCCCTTCGCTATTTTTATATAGGGTTCTATTTTTCTTGACAACCTCGGCTAAATTGTTGCCAAACAAAAACTGGTCCACCTCAGAAGCCATTAGGATCTTTTTATAATTTTCTTTTAATTTCTTTTTAAACCCCATATTCAATAGCAAAGCCTTTCTGCTAGTTGATTCACCAAATTGGGCATCAGCCAATAAACGCCCCCCATCGCTCAACCTCTCTACCAAAACGAGTCTGTCTTCATCTGAAATGGTCCTTGGGTCCGGCAACCTCGTGACAGCCTTTCCGATGCCTGAGAGTGCTGCCCCCAACTGGTTTTGAAGATTTCTGAAGATCTGCTTTTCTGGCATCTCTCTTTTCGGCCACTGGATTTATGTTAATCCTAATCTCCGGGTTTAATTTCGGAGCATTCACTGTAAAACAGTTTTTAGGAGGATATTTGGTAATTAAGGTCTGCCTTGTCTCTTTTAACAGCCCTTTCCCAATAATCTTGGACCATGTATCCGCCAAACTTTGATGGATCCTCTCTCTCGAATCGTCCACGGGTTCTTCAAGTCCAAGGAGCGCTACAAATCACTCTCACGAGATGTGATCCTGATTTTCTACATCTGAATGTCCTGAAAACAAATTGAGCGATACTAATCGTTCAAAATTTTACATCTCAAGCCCCCAAATCAAAGAAAAACAGTTTTTCCCTTATTTGGTGAAAGCGCCGCCATTACGAGTTATTTACCATGTGCTATCATAGATGGCGTGATTACACCATGTCCGCCAAATTGAAGAGCTTAACGGTCGGAAGTTCGGACACCTTCCAGTAGGTGGCGCGTACAGCGTATAAACGCCGCAAGTCAATTTCAAAATGGAGGTGGTCCTCCATTTTAAATTTTTAATAAATGAGCAATGGGGCATGGCTTTGACTTGACTTCGGCGTTTGAGAATAAATTTCCAAGTGAAAAATCGGACTTTTGCATTACACAAGAAAGAGAAAATTGTGACGAGACTTACTGTTTTCCTCCACCAAATCCTCCTGTAAAAACCAATCCTCATTTGGCCAATTTATGTAAGAGGGGTGACTGGTGTCTGCCCCAAAGTTCGCTGAGGTTGAGGGGGCCATCCGGCGGTGGTAATGGCGGAGGCGGAGGTGGAGGAATAGAGCCAATAAGCCCTATATGATCGGCGACCTGGTGGTCACTCAATCCTGGGAACCAAGCCTTGGTAGGCTTGGGTTCCACTCGGCGTCTCTTTGTATTTTTCAAAATGCGAAGTTTCGCCTGCAGCGAACGCATTTTCGGCTTCCATATCGGCTTCCTCCTCCGAAGACAACGAAGAAACTATCACTAATAATTCTTTTGGCCATAATTTTCCCCAAAAAAAAACACAAAAACTCGAGAAACTATACTCGCACCAACAACCAGAATCAAGAATGAAAATGAAAATGGACGCCACCGAAGCCCAGGATAGCTGCGCGCGGCGCGGTATGGTGGGGAAAAAAATTTTTTTTACAGATTTCTTTGAATATGGTGCTTTCACCAATATACCAGGTTCAAGTACTACGTTTATTGTGATTTATGAGGGAAATACGCTGAAATAAAATACTATGTCATACACTCAAATATTGGAAAGATGAAAACAACTTAGTTTTGTATTTATAAGATATATATAACTTAAATTTTTGATGAAACCTTTCGTTCAAACCTTTAATTCAATGTAAGTTCAATAAGTCTTAAATACAAAATTTACTTGAGGTATGTTTGATTCTTTTTATATACACAGGAGCTGAGGATTGACCTATTCATCTCTGAGCTTCTTTCTTCTTTTCAATATACTACCTCATTTTATTATAGATATTGAAAACGATGAGAAAACCTTAATTTTAAAAATTTTAAATTTAAAAATTCCTTAGGTTGCTGTTAATACGTGCTTTTTTTATTAAATTTAATTAATTTAGTGATTGTCAGCAGTAGTATTTTTAAGTAATTTTGGGTATACATTTTCTTTAAAAAAATTATACTTAAAAATAAAAAAGTTACAGCCTATGAAGTTGATACTGGAACACCCGGTATAAGTCGAGTTTCCTATAAAGAAAATACATATTAAAATAATTATTATTGAGTCTTAATTTCTTTGAAATGTCTTTTTTGTTCTTGAATGGCTGAAGAGCTTCTATCTTCAAGATTCATTGTATTTAGGTCCAACGTAGGGAGATTCAATATTTTCCTTTTATCATAAAAGTGAAAACTTAAATTTAATTTTGACAGTGATATGTCATTCATTGTTAATTTTGCTCGGTTTATAAGTCCTTGAGATGAATGACTTGATTTGGATAATGGATTCATTGATAGCTTCTATCAAATAAGAACTATGAAGTAAAGACATTGTCTTTGAAAATTGGGCATGACACTGGAGCATTCAATTGGCCTGGAATGGATATCAACCATTTTCCATCCATAATTCTATTAACTTGAAAATCTTGGAGTTCTATGCTATGCTAACAGTTGTAGACAGGTTGTAGCATTATGCAGACAGTATGAGCATTTTTACCTTAAAACATTGAATACACTAGATGACTATAATAAACATTGGCTGCTTTGGATTGAGCGCAACATCTACACAGGGGGCATAGGGATTTTGTTGATAAACATGCTTAGTATTCCATGTTGCCAGTGATTACTCAATTTTAACAGAAGAACATAAAGTGATATAATAAATTATTATAATTAGCAGAAAGTGAGTTGCATCCTTTATTTTAAAGCAAATGAAAATGTCCACACACAGCGGCAACGTCAATTTTGCCCAGAAATATTCTCGCGATAAAGGAATTTGGCAACTGCGCTAGTTGTTTACTTTTGAATGGCGCACCTTTCGTACAGTATTAGTATTAAAAGGATGTTTTGAGTGGTTTTAGTGCGTTTTTTAAATTAATATTAAGACTAAAAACTCCCTTTTTGCTGAAAAATGATAAAGAAGTCTGAAGTGGGTCACATATATTCGAAAAAAAAAAGGAAATTCAAATCGTTCTTTTCACGGGCGAGTTAGGTGTCATCCTTCTAAATTATAATATTATAAAAGACGGCATATTTGTAAAATATCTATTAATGTATTGGATACCAAAATATTAATAAAAATGTGTAATATTAAGTAGTAGTAGTCAGGGTGGGGGAGCTAGAGCTCGGCAAGTAGGCCTGAGCAGTCCCTTTTCGCCAACCCCAGAATCACCCACCCCCACGCCTCCACTCCCAATGCGCGGTCTTCACTGAGTCGGTCCGTCCTTTTAATAAAGGCTTGCACGTTGTCCCAGTCCAGATATTTAATATCTTCCCGCTGGAGTGTCGTTGCTCCGAAAATTTTCCTTCTCAGGCGACTCCAACTATCACAGATACCGAGTATGTGGTATGAATGTGTGGTTTCCTCCCCTGTACCGCAATTTGGACAGAGTGGGCTTTGTCTTATACCAAGAAGGTGTAGACTGTTTAGACTGTTGTGCCCGGTCAGGAATCCCAAGTCTTTGATACTTTGTCGGGTCTTTGTTAGCAGTCGGCTTGCTTTAGAGCCGTCTGGTCTGGTATCATTTCCTTGGCCTGTCTACATCCTTCTGTCCTTCTCCAATTCTTTCTTGTTTTTTTCTAGGCCCAATTATTAAGTGCCTGGGAGATTTGTTTTTACTAAGACCGAGACAAGGTTTGGGGCCTACGAAGGGGTTAACGAAACCTTGTCTTGACAGTTCGTCAGCCCACTCGTTGCCCTCGACACCTTGGTGTCCTGGGACCCACCTCAGTCTCACTTCCTTGTGTGCTGCAAGCCTATCCAATGCGTCACTGCATTCCTGGACTAGCGCTGAGCTGGCCTTGGGTTTCTGAATCGCCTTAAGGGGAGCTTGACTATCGGAGTAGATGCAAATCCTCCTGTTACCTTCCAATGCCTCTCGTTTGTTTGCTACTTCGAGTATAGCACACATCTCTGCTTGGAAAACTGTGGTGTTTTTTTCCCTAGCGGGAAGGATTGCCCTATGTTCGTTTCCATCCTGTACTCTCCGACTGAATTAGTGCTTTTCATCCATGATTCATCTGTGTACCAGGCCTGAAAACCACTTGGCTCTTTAATTTGGTTCGCCGACCATTCTTCCCTTGTCAGGATTTCGACTCCAAACCTTTTCTTTAACTTTAGTTTGTCACGTTCTTTAGTGCATCTGGATGTCACAATTGGTATGTTCTTACACATCCTGAGAGTAATCGTCATATGGCCTTGTCCTAAGTGAACATTTCGCCACCCTCCGCTATCTCTCATCCTCTTATACGTCGCCATGGCCTCCCTCTCAATCCAGACTGGGAGGTCAAGAAGAATATTTAATGGTGCCGCAGGTGTTGTTCTCAAAGCTCCAGTCTTTGCAGTCTGGTCAGCTTTTGGGCGTTGGTAACCTTCTATACGGCTGGCCACCATACCACGGATCCGTACGAGATCCTCGGTCATATGACTGCGGTATAAAGCCACTGGAGAACGTGGGGTTTTAGACCCCATCTTGTACCTATTGTTCGCCGTAATTGCCATATTAGGGCCGTTGCCTTATTTACTGCTTGCTCTACGTGAGTTTTAAACGTGAGCTTGCTGTCTAAAATGACTCCCAAGTATTTAACCTGCTGCCTCAAAGTTAGGCAAGCCTGATACATAATGGGAGGTTTAAAGCCTGTCAAATTCCGCCTCTTAGTAAAGAGAATGAGCTCGGTCTTTTCAGGGTTGACCGACAGCCCTGTCTTCCGACACCACTGTTCCACTATCTTGCACGCGACTTTCATTCGCTCACAGACTGTGTTAACGAATTTACCGGTGACCATCACTAGTCCGTCGACGGCGTATGCCTGTGCATAGAATCCTTCAAGTTATAGCTCCCTGAGGAGACACTGATCTTCCGGTCTTCTAGCGCCGTTTTCACCCACGTGACAAGATGAGCCGGAGTGCCCCTAGTCAGGAGGGCTTGGCAGATAGTGTCTGTTTTTGCCTTATCAAATGCTCCTTCCACGTCAAAGAAAAGAGCAAGTGCTATTTCCTTGTTTACTATGGCTTTTTCAGCTTTGCTCACTACAGAGTGAAGTGCCGTTTCCGTCGACTTCCCTTTCATGTAGGCATGCTGATTCCTATGTAGTGGCGATTCTATTAAAATCTCCTCTGTTATATACCTGTCTCTATAGTCTTTAGTAGAAATGAAGTCAGGCTTATTGCCCTAAAGGACTTTGGTTGACGGTAGTCTTTCTTGCCCGGTTTTTAAATAAAGACCACATTTGCCGCCCTCCATGTTAGTGGAACATACTCCATTACAATGCTGGCCTCAAAAACTCTCTTTAAGTAAGGCGTTGTGGTTTCGAGGCCTACTTGCAACATCATGGCTATGATTCCATCAGGTCCCGCAGCCTTATATGGACTAAACCCACCCACTGCCCAAGCTATGGCTTCATTTGTTACTATGTTTTTGGCGAGGTTCCAGACCGGCTCCGGATCTGGTTCCTCGCCCCAAGGTGCAGCGTTTCCTTCTCCAGGAAAGTGAGTTTTAAGGAGAAGCTTGATGGTCTCTTCTTTGTTTGAGGTCCATAATAGTTCACCTTTCTTCAGGCATCCTATCTCGGTTTTCCTGTCAGAGCCCAGTAGCTTCAGAAGACAATTTATTATCAAGACAATACTGTGTCTGAGAGAAATTCCATCTCTCCACAGAACTTGCGCCAGCAGTCTCTTTTGCATCGTCGGAGTTCGTTTTTGAATTTCCTTCTAGCTGTTAAGTGTAAATCCCAGTTCTCTTGAAATCCCCCCATGAGAGCGCGGTGGTGCGACCTTCTTACGTCTTTTTTGAGACGGTCCAAAATGTCATTCCGCCAGGGCAATCTCTTGTTGCCAACTCTCCTGGGAGGGCATGTGGCCTGGTAAGAACTGATGAGTATACTGTTTAGCCGTACTACCTCTGTATCTAGTTCCTCTCTGGAGGATATGTCTCCACCTAGAGTACCCATGGACTGAACAATAGGGTGGGTCAAAAAAATTTTTTTTTGTTTATTTCCTAATAGCAAAATTATGTTGTATTATCATTTCAAGAGCAACCATTTAAAATATTATTGAAATATTTAAACTCTAAGAGCCCGCGCAAGGCCGCCGCATTATCGTCAAATTTGTAAAATAAGGTAATACCTTGCAAGACACTGCAAGTCTTCCTATATTCTAATTTAAGACGTTTGCTTTACAGTTAATTTATTTTATTCTTTTACAGACCTTTCATGACCTTGAATCTATTTTTAATACGCAATGCATGCTGTTTAGTCACTGCAGCCAATCGCGCCGCGGTCACTATAATGCTACATTTAGTGTGAATTAATCTCTGAACGCGTACGGTCGTGGTTATCTGTTTTGTTTATCAGAGCTTTACTTCGCGCTTACCAATTTTCTTACCAAATAGTATGGAAAGTAAAAGAATAAAGTACAAGTGTCCCATATTTGGAACTATTGGTGAACTAAAAGAAAATGTGTTACCAACTTTCCAAGATGTAATGAAGTCTTACGAATGGACGAGAATACAACTTAAAATTCAACAAGGAAGTAACAAAGAACCGTCTTTTTCTCAAATCGCAGACATAGTGGCTCCAAAAATTAAAGATATTTGGCAAAAATCATCTATTCCTATGGTCTCACACACACGAACTATTCAGATTTTTAAAAACGTATCACGGAAAGTGAAAAAATCACATTAAATCTCTAAAAAGGTTGACAGAAGAAAAGAAAGCCTTGTTTTTGCGCCAAAGTGAAGTTTTGTTTGATATTTGTTCCTGTAAATGTAAGGATCTTCTTCATCTCTGTAAATGCTCGCGTGAGTCGAAGGTACCCAAAGAAGAACACGCATTTTTGCTTGACCAGAGGGGCGAAAGAAAAATGCTTATCGGTGGAGTAGATCTTGTGCGCACTTTAGAACTGAAAAAAAAATTGGAGAGAAAACGTAAGAGTTTAACGCCTTTTAATAAACTCATTTCTAGTTGTGGTCAACCACAAAAAGAAGTGTCTGCCTCTGCTTTTACGGATTTTGAGGAACGTTATGTATCGCCCGTAAAACACAACGTAGAAGATTTGCCATCCACTTCACAAACCTCCAAAAAGGAATCTGTGAAACGTAAACGTTTTCTGACGCTATCGAAAACCGCTGACCGTTATGGTGTTTCTGATAGAGCGGCGGCTGCAATTGCTTCGGCGGTATTACATGACATATCTTCTGATGTAGAGGTAATAGATAAATCTAAATTAAGAAGGGAAAGACAAAAATTACGGGATACGCTTTTGCAAGAACAAACCAATTTGCAGCTTCCCGCGTTGTACTTTGATGGGCGCAAGGACAAAACTTTAAAAGTCATGGTAAAAGCAGGCAAAAAATACAGAAAGGTGGTAGTTGAAGAACACATTTCTGTCCTGAAAGAACCCGGTTCTTTGTATGTAGGTTATACTACACCATTACATGGTACTGCCAGAAGTATTGAAAGGTCTATTAGTGCACTTCTACAATCAAAACGTATTTGTTCTGACGAATTGGTCTACCAATAGCCGGTTGCGATGGGACAGCAACTAATACTGGAAAGAACGCAGGTGTAATTAGACTGTTTGAGAAGAAGCTTCAGCGACCACTACAATGGATAATTTGCATGCTTCACTTAAATGAGTTGCCTCTGAGGCATTTGTTCAACAAGCTGAGATGGTAAAACAACTGGTCCACATTCGTATAATGGTCCTATTGGAAAACAGTTGGAAAAATGTGAAATAAAACCCGTTATTGAGTACGAAATAATACCAAGTCAGCTACCAGTAATTAAAACAGAAGATTTAAGCATGGACCAAAAGTATTTGTACGCGATAACCACAGCCGTAATAACTGGAAACTGCCCCACCGACTTAGCCCATAAATCGCCAGGAAAAAATTCCCATGCTCGCTGGTTGACTACAGCCAATATAGTACAGTCAATCCGTAATTAAAAAAGACCAGAACTTTTAAAAACTATCCAAGTCGCTAATTTTTTGAGGGTCGATTGTATTCCCGAAGAAAAGCTTAAGTCCTCGGAATTGAGAGTCAACCCCCCCCCCCCTTTTTCGAAAACTCAAAAAGTTTTTCAAACCGATTTTGCGGCTAAACAGTGAGTCATGCAGAAAAACTTATTGAACATAAAATGTAGAGCTTTTTGTGCTCTACAATTCATCTCATGGGCCCAAAGCTGTAGAACCAAAATTCAAAAAGTTAGAGGGCGCCAAAGTCACCAAAAATGATTTTTTTCATCTTTTCACTGAGAAACAATTTTTTTTTACCATCGCAAGGATTGCAAAAATGTAGAGGACAAAAATACCTACAAAATGCATGTTTTACTTTTTTTTTTCGATTTACCATTTTTGAGATATAATGCATTTAATAACGAAATGTTTACTTTCGTGTATGTAGCCTGCCTCAGATGTTTGGCGAAAGCTGTGTTTCGTCGCCTAACGTTTGCGCATCATGAAATTAAAGTAGAACCTGAACAAAATTTCCTTTACCCTTCTTGACAAATTGAAAAAAGCCATGCAGATGGCGCCGTAATTTTGGTTCTACAGCTTTGGGCCCATGAGATGAATTGTAGAGCATAAAAAGCTCTACATTTTATGTTCAATAAGTTTTTCTGTATGACTCGCTGTTTAGCTGGAAAATCGAGTTGAAAAACTTTTTGAGTTTCCCAAAAAAAATAGGGGGGGGGGGGATGAGACTCTCAATTCCGAGGACTTAAGCTTTTCTTCGGAAATAGAATCGACCCTCAAAAAATTAGCGACTTGGATAGTTTTAAGAAAGAAAATTACAGATTGACTGTACTAATAGAATATTTAAACTTTATGTTGCTACAATACATCCACCTAGTGGTCTTAAGTCACCTAGCGAAATTTATCGTCAAAGTATATGCCCCTGTATGGTTTCAGATAAAAACACATCCTTCTTGTAAAGATGGGTGCCGCAATTTATGGAAATTGATACAAAATTCTCGATATCTATCAAAAGAGCTAAGAGACGTAATAGATCCAGTCATTCAACGAAATGCATATTTTTTCCATCCAGAGAATTTACTCTTAGCCATGTTAACACATGAGCAAAAGAATATTAGGGAATTAGCTGCCAGAAGAATATTAAAGGCACGAGATTCATTGGCACTAAGAAGGCAACTACGTATATTTGAAGTACCGGCAGTAAATTTTAATGCTTCGTCTTATATTGATGTAATAGACTGGCAAGAAAATAACAACTGTGATCCTCCAATCCTCCGAAGCTTCTCAAATGATGACTTAAAAAAAATTGTTGCATCAAATGGTGACGAAGATTTAATTTTCATTAGACTACCATGTCACACACAAGCGGTAAAGCGGACGGTCAAATTAGTGACAGAAGCATCAATGTCTCTGTGTGACAAGAAGTCAAGGGTAGGCCTGATTCATGCTAAACTCTCATCTAGGAAAACAATGCCCAAATTTGAAAGTAAGCAAGATTTTCATGCATAATGGCATGTTATTAACAAGACTTTAGTTGTAATTTTGTGTGTTTTTTTTATATTTAGCATTAACGATATGTTTCTACCATTAAATTCCTAATGTTTATAAAACTTATTATAATTCTGGATTCACTATCGTCATGCCCTGAAACTATTTTGTCTTTTTTATCAAAATTTCAAAATTCATGCGCGTGCTAAAGATAAAAGTTAAATTAACTTTTTTTTTTCTTTTGTAACTTGTTTTTGTGCAAAAAGTGACCCACCCTACTGAACAAGACCCTCTTTAAATTTGGTCCTGTCGGTAGCCCTCGGGTTTCTCTTGAGGGGCTGTTCCTCCTTATCTATGATCGGACATTGTTACGTCCTGTGATACCCTCCAGTTTTCAACCCTTTCCGCAGTGTTATGTCCGTGTTACCAGCGTTATGTCGATAACCTCTTGTCTAACTCTATTGACAAAAGTCGGTTCCGCATTTACGTTTGTTACCTCAAGGTTTTCCGCTACTACATATTCTAATAATGTCGTACCCCTCGCGTTGGTATCCGTACTTCCCCATACAATGTTGTGCGCGTTTGCGTCACCCCACGATTAATGGAAAAGCACTATCCCTACTGTATTTTATTACCCTTTTTAGATCTTCCGTCGGGGGAAGTTGTCCAAGATATAAACTGCATATTATTAACTTATATTTTGTGCCACTTACCGTGTACTCCAGCAGAGCTGCCGTAGCATCCTTGGAGCTTACGTGAAGGAAGAGTGTCCACCTGGCCTCCTCGAGTCGAGCAGCAACCTCCCTGCTCACCATGGATGAAGGGTAAACCTTCCAGACTAGCCTTCCGTCGTCAGGTGTTGCCAGCTGGGGACGCTTAAGGCCCTATTCTGTATGTCAAGGATTTCCCTGACATACTCTAAGTCTGGCCGCTCCAGTGTCCTCAGAGTGAAGACTATCCTCACTGGCCATGGGGCGTCGGATGACATCACCGCGGTGAAGGTGTGACCCCCTTGGTCAGTGGTTGACAGGAGCTCAAAAGCCAGTCTCTGTTCGTCCTCCGTGGTGACCAGAAACCAGCTCGTCTCTGTGAGTCCGGAGTTTCGAGAGTGGAGCTCAGTCTTGGTCCTCCTCATTTCAGAGATGAGATGGAGCCTGAGGCGGTCCGCCTCCTCTTTGGTCACCATTCCACCTTCTCTGTCTGACCTAAAAACGACCTGATTTGCCCTGTTGACTGCCCCGCTATAGGAGCCGGAACTGGGTTGGTCATTTGTCCCTCGTGGATGCCCTGACTGGGTATCTCTCCTTAGAAGAGGAGACGCGCCCGTCTGCACATCTTTTTGAGGGATGGACCTGCCCGTTGCCTAGGCTTCTTATGTTGGCGGTCGGGTGGGGTGTCCTTTTTGATTTGCCTCTTTTTGCTAGAGGCGCCGGTGCTGGGTGTCCCCTTCCCTGACAGCGGCGGGTGCCGTGGGCAGGATGATTGGCTTCAGCTTATCTACCTCTCGCCTTACATCTTTTGTCCTTGGTCCACGCCCTTTTACTAGCTGGCGACTCCTCGGGTGTTGCATGCTGTTCGAGGCTTTGGTGGTGCCCTTAGAGTTGCCTCCTACAAGAGGATTTGTAGAAGCAGAAGCTGGTCCTGGACGAACTGTTGATCCCTCCTGGTTGGCTTCTCGCTCCTCCTTCTTCCTCTGTTTTTCCTCTTTCCGCCTCTTTGTGCGGTTGCGGTTCTTTGCCTGCTTCTTTTTTTTCATGAGTCGCAGCAATTTTTCGGCTTCGGTAGCGTTCTCCCCGCCTGGTCAAAACCTTTCGGTTCTGCCCTGGTCGAGGAGTTTTCGCTTACTTCAGCTTCTGAGTTGCTGGCGGCTGGTGACCTTAGCAGCTCCTCCGCCTGGATGGATGAAAAGTCCATGCTGGCTTTGGGGGTAGGATTCCCTGTCTTGTTTGTGAGCTCTTTTTCTCCGACGTCCCTTTCTTGTAAGTTTATAATAAGTTAATTGTTTGGGTTGGTGAGAATATTAAGTAAGTATATTATTAAAATCTAGCAAATTTATTGCTTATTCGAACCCGAAATGCCGCAAAATTAATGTGTGCAAAAATGAAGGTTGCTAGCAACATATTTATAGTCGGCGCCCATAATTTAATCAATATAATCCCCGTATGCATATTTGGAAACACAGGACGTCAGGAGCATACGGTTAAAACAAGTGCTTTATCATTGGTCAGGTGACTTATGGGCGTTGCGTTCGTTTTAAATATTCTAGAAGAAGAAGAAGAAGAAGACATAATCTAACCTCAAATTCAATGATTGTTGATTTTGGCGTTTGATGGAAGTTTGATCGTTATTCGTTTGATTATTTGATTATTATTGCTAGTCGTTTGATCGTTTCGTTGTTGTTGGGTTGTCTTTGAGATGGATAAATTAAAATTTAGTGAGAAAAATGGCTATGAATGTCGTGTACAAGCTGAAAATGAAGAAAAGAAGGAAATAATTATGCGTATTAACTTAACCACTCCACAAGATGCTGATAAATATCTATCAGCATACAAATTGTATTCAGGGATAAACCGGATTCGAAATGGGGAGTTAAAAGATCCGCAAAGGTAGGGATTTTAACAATTTTTAGGTAAATGTTCGTTATAGCGATTTAACGAACATTTAACTATTTTTATTATAAAATAAGTTTTTATTTGGGGTTTTCCTTAGAGTTGTGTATCATAAATATTATGTGTGCCAACATAGTTCAATAAATAAGAAAAGAAGTTGTACCAAGACTGAAATGAATACAGGATGTGTTGCAACAATAGATGTTAAAATTTAAAAAATTACAACTAAAACAAAAAGAAATGATGAATACCTAAAGTTAGATATTCCTTTATGTGGTATTATAAATTTTAACTTAAATCATAACCATAATCTTGGCAGAAGTGGTAGTTTGAAATTTATTAACTTTCTGAAGAGGTAGGCAGCAAAGTTTAATATAATTATGTATAACCCATAAATAGTTGTTTTTCTTTTCGTTATTCAAGCTGGTTCTTTTAAATTTTAGACTAAAAAGATGTTTGAAGGATATTTTGAGAATGGAATGAGCCCTGCCGAAGCAAGAAGATACCATGAAAGTTTGTTATTATTGGATGAAAAAGGTTGGAAAAAAATGGCAGATGCCTCTCTAAATCCTACTAAAAATGCACTTTAGTACCTTCATAAAAAACAGGTATTTGAGCCAATACCAAAACTTCAAGAAAAAAAAAGTTTTATCATCAATCAGGTAATTAAACATTTTTAAATGCCCACTTTTATGTGTACGTGTCAATTTTTGTGGTTTTCTTTTTACAATCAAGTACCTAACTATGTATGTAAAAACACCCATTATTTTTTTAAATCTTTTCATTTACCTACATTATTTACTGCATTTCTTTGTAAATTTAAGCTGATTTGTTTTTAACAAAATTATTATTTAAAATATTTTTATTTTTTACAGGAATAAATATTGAAATTGCAACAGACCCATGGCCAGTATTGGTAGTTACGCCAACTAAGAAAAGAGCACAGGAACTGCAGTCCTCCAAAGAACTGATATTTTGTGACAGTACATCAAGTTGCGACACCAGCGAGACCACAGTTACTGTGTTACTAACAGCTACAAAAGCTGGTGCCATTCCCATTGCGATACTTTTGCATGATGGGCAAACTACTGAAAGTTATGAACAAGCCTATGGATTGCTAAAGCAGACATTTCCAAACTCTTTTGGAGGGAATTTTGTAAGTAAATTATTAAATAGTAATTTAACTATTTCTAATAGTATTTTAAATTTTTTAATTTGGTTTCTATGACATTTTAACCTTTTAAAATTAAAAACTACAAAGATATACCTACATACATTTTATTTTACGCTTACTGAATTAAATCAAATTTAAATGTAAATTGTCCATAATAATGATAAAATAATATAGGCAGGGAATCTCTCTTAACACATGTATGTACACCTTTTTTATGAATGGCTGTACCACCCATAATACTCTAAAAGAATAATTAGAAACTAGGCAAAATGTAATTGTATTTAAATAGAATATTTTTAAATACACTATGTGATAATGATAATATTATAAACATATATTTATTTTTAGCTAATTATTTCCACTAAAAAAAACAACACAAATGAATCTTTTGTAAGTACATTGTATGTTGATTTATTCATATGGGGTTATGGTTTAATATTTTGGTGTATTAGTTTTTTTTAATTAATTATTATATTGGTGGTTATGGTTTTATGTTGTTTCTTCTAGGTATTGGTTAATAATTTTAAAATATTACTAATGTAATCCAAACATTTTTCAAGAGCCTATATGCTTTATGACAGACGACTCCAAAGCTGAAAAGACAGCTCTTAAAAATACATTTCCAAATTCTACTCAGCTACTGTGTTTTTTCACGTGCTTCAAAAAGAATGGCGATGGCTTTGTGAAAACAAAAATAAGATTTCCATGGAAAAGCGTCAAATCTTAATGCATTCGTTTCGTAAGGTATAATTTAAGATTATTACATAATGTAAATAAATTATGTTAATACATTAATTTTGTAATGCTTACGATATAGTGCTCATTTTTTAACTATTTTTATTTATTTTTAACTTTACTTAATTACTTAATTTTATTTATTGTTAATAAGAAATTTACATATTTCTATAATTCTATTAATTGTTTACGTATATTTAAATATATTAGGCATAAATGGCAATAAAAAGCATTAAGTATATTAAGAAACATTATAAAAAGTCCGAAATATAAATGGAATGCACATTGATATAGTGTTGCTTTTTTTTTTAGATTATGTATTCTGAAAGTAATGAAGATCTAAATGAACACATGTTAAAGCTGCAGCAAGAAGCGGAGGATTGTCCAAATTTTTGGGCAAGATTTGAAATTTATTTTTCTAGAGGACAAGAGTGGTTGTATCTTCACAGGAAACATTTGGTCATAAGAGGGAATAATACAAACAATTACGCAGAAGTAACCATCAGAAAACTTAAGGACATTATTCTTCATCGTACAAAAGGTTACAATTGTGTGGCATTAGTTGATTTCACTGCTTTTGTCTGGGAGGAGTATTTTAAATGCAAGTTATTAGATTTTGCCCATGGAAGAAGAAACGAAATAAAAAATAATTACTTAAAGCTATGTTCAAAAGTAAATGATTTTAAACCGGAAGATATTGTAACTTTGGGAGATGGATTGTATCAAATTAGTAGTAGTTCTAATATCTTTTTAAAATACAATATTGACGTGCCAATTGGTGTATGCAGTTGTCTTGCAGGCATAAATGGGTCATTTTATAAGCACCAAGCTTACCTACATAAAAATTTAAATATTCCATTTTTGAATGCCCCTGCTATTAATTTTCAAGAAAGAGCATCACTTGGGCAGCTAGCTCTTGGCGAGAAATGCCCCGAATCCAAATGGTTTTTGGCCCTAAATGAGTTTTCAGAAAATGCAGATAATATACAAGATTGTGGTTATCAAGAAAACCATCTGGAAACTAGAATCGATGCACCATCTTCATTATTTGACGAGACAAGAATGGAGATTGATGACACGTTGGAAGAAGACAACAAAAAGGAAGATGTAATTGAAGAAATTAAAGAAGAATGTAAAAAATTTGATAAAATGCTTAAGGAAATACCTTTAAAAGCATTAAAAAGACTTGCAAATAAACTAAAAAGAATAAAAACTGCGCCGCAGCTTAAGTAAAGAAGACGGCCTGGAGCCACTCGTGGAAGTTCAAGAATCCCTTCAGGAAGACCACCTTGTGGCAAACGTAGTAGCCAAAGTGCTGTCAAAGGTAGTGGTAAAAGTAGTGGAAAACGAAAACATAACAAAAGTTTAAATATATCTTTAAATCAACGAAACGCAATTAATTATTCATGGTCCCGCGCATTAAATACATAATATGTACAAAAGTAATAACAAATATTGTTTAGATTTTTTATTAAATTTTTATTTTTAATCTGTAGTTATGTAACACATATATTCGTTACAAGTGGTTCCAATAAAGTTTATGCAGTTTACTATTTTAATAAGTAAATTATTTTTGCATATCCATAAACAAACACTATAAAAAAAACCATCTGTTTTATTTTATTTGCGAATTAACAAATTTAAGCATGTTTAAAATACATGTAATTGCTCTCCCCTAAATATTTCAGAAAAAAATATATAAATATTTATCTATAAAATTTAATAATCACAAAAAATCCACGTAAATTAATGAACTATAATTCAAACCGCCCGCCACGTTAATCTAACCAATCACACGGCACTTTTATCCCATATGCCCCTAGCGTCCTGTGTTTCAAAATATGCTCCCCGTATCTCCTGGAATTCCAAAAGAATTTTAATAATTTTATGTCTAGATTTTAACAATGGATAACTTAATCGGTTTATAGTGGGTATAAACCGCGACAAACTAAGGTTTTTTTTTATAAAAATTAATTAAAAGGTTAACTTCCAAAGGATTTGAATTAAACTTGAACTTTTTTTTATAATATATAAATATCTAAACGGATTTGAGCTGGTTGCAAACCTCTAAAAACGAAAGAGTTATTGAGTTAGATGTTATAAACGGCTATAACTACCAAAGGATATGGATTTAGAAAACTTTGCCTTATAGCCGTAAGGAGTTACACAGCACTTTATATTTTTTAACATCTAACAATTGAATAATTTTTTACCCAAAAACTTTCGTTTGTAGAGGTTTGCAACCATCTCAATGATTCAGATATTTATTATAGAAAAAAGATTATTTCAAATCCTTTAAGAGCTTTTTTCATTTCTTTAACATTTAACTTCAACTTTTTAAAGTAAAGTAATTAAAGTAATTTTCACAAAAAAACTTTAGTTTGTAGAGGTTTATAACCACTATAAATCGATTTAGTTATTAATTATTAAAATCTGGACAAAAAAATATTAAAATTCCTTGGGCATTTCAGGAGATACGGACACTATATCGATTAAAGAACAGCGGGCGCAGACTATAAATAGGTTGCTGGAAACGACATACGCTGCGTTCTAAATTTTGGTTATTGGATATCGATTGGGCGCTAGCTTCACAAATACGAAAAAAATATCTACAAAAACAACACAAAGTGGCAATATCGGATACGTGCATTGTAAATATAGAGGTATTCTACGTTGCCAAGTTGCTTTTTTTCTTTAATTTTTTTGTCAGGGATCTTGTTTTATTCTGAAAAATTTGTTTATTACTCTCAAAGTAGCCGGCCCCGGCAGCGCGGTGCCTAGCAGTCGTGTGGCCCTGGGTTCGAGTCCCAGACTTGGCATGGTCGTTTGTGATGTCCGATTTACTTTAAATACTAAAAAAATTATATAGAGGCTTTTCGTGACTAAATGTGCTCAGCACAAGGTCAATAAATGAATTTTAAAAAAAACTCTCAAAGTATATATTAATGGTTTTTGAGGTAGGTTTAAGAAAAATGGATTTTGGCAATCAAGAATACGTATAATTGATACTAGTGATGTAGACAGGGTGTCCGCTAATTAATGGTACATGGAAAAACCACAGACTCCTGATGTAAAAATATTACGATATTACTGTAACTATATTTACCTATATCCAAAATTTGATATTAACTAAGATACAGGGTGTTAAACTAAAAAACTTTTTTTTTGTTTTTCCCCAATAACTTTAACAAAAGTTAACTTTTTTTCACAAAAATTTGTAGTTAAGTGGTTTTTTAGGTCGAGAAATTCATTTTTTTAGCAAATTGAGTGTACAATGTAGGGGGCGCTGTCTGCGACATCTTTTTCTCTTTCATAAGGTCATAACTTTTTTGTGCTTAACTGTATTTAAGTTTTTATTGAAAATAATGCTTTTCTCATATTTTTTACGTAAAAAAGGTATACAAAGTTGAAGTCGCTCAGAGTTACCGTTTTGGAGATATTTGTATTTAAATTATTTAGTGCACCATGCACTCGACCCCGGCTGAATAATTAATATAATCAGGAAATAATTCGTTTTTTTAAAGTAAGCTATGAGAAAGCAAATGAACTTTAGAGACGCAGTTGTTAGGAAACCGCCATGTTGTTGTTGTTTGTTGATTAGTTTAAAATTGTCAGAAAATATTTAATTAGTGTTTTCTGTGATTTTGCATCCAGTTTACTGTTTTGTTGAATTTTTAAATTTTTCGTAAGTTGAGAAACAATGCCGAGGCACAATCTTTTTTCAAATGCCGAAATGAGGGATATGTTGTGTGTATGAGCGCAGGCAAATTTTAATGGACGCGAAGCCTATAGACGATATTCAGAACTCTATCAAAATCGAAGACAACCTGATTTCAAGATCTTCAAACATCTTTACGATCGATTAGGAGAAATAGGTACATTTCGTCCTAAATGGAATTCCGCAGGGCGCCCGAAGGTTATAACTCCAGAACAAGAAGAAGAAATTCTGGTCCGCGTGGCTGAAAATTCGGAAATAAGTGCAAGACATGCTGCTGCGGCAACTGGAGTAGGCAAGTCATCCATTTGTAAAATATTTCACGAAGAGGGTCTTTATCCGTATCATTTCACTCCTGTGCAAAATTTATTAGAAAATGATTTTGCGCCCAGGATAGAATTTGCCCGTTTTTGCCGTGCCCAAATAAATGCCGACCCCATGTTTCTGAATAAGATACTATTTACTGATGAAGCAACGTTTACACGTAGAGGCATTTTCAATTTTAGAAATAAACACACATGGGCATTACAAAATCCACATTCAGTACACGAGCGTCATTTCCAACATGAATTCAAAATTAATGTATGGTGTGGTATAATCGATAATCATTTATTGGGCCCTTTCGAACTACCGCCCAATTTAAACGGGGAACTCCACCTTGAGTTCATAGAAACACATTTACCAGATTTTCTCGATGATATTCCGCTGGACATAAGGTAACATATGTATTTCATGCAAGACGGAGCGCCAGCACACTTCTCTAGAGCTGTCAGAGAGTACCTGAACAACCGTTTTCCTAATCGCTGGATAGGTCGTGGGAGCCAGAGGCCATCGCCTGCGCGAAGTCCCGATTTTAACCCGCTGGATTTTTGTGTATGGGGCTATATGGGGCTATATGAAGTGGCTCGTTTACGAAGAAATAGTGAATTCCAGAAAAGAACTATGGCAGAGAATTTTATATGCTGCACAAAAGCTACGAAACGAACAATTTTTTTTTTTAAATTAGGAGATCTTTCAGCAAAAGAACTGTTAAATGTATTGAAGTGAATGGTAGACATTTTGAACAGTTTTTGTCAAAAGCAGATCAATTTACAGTCAGTCATAGTTTCAAAATGGAAAAGTTATCAGTCGTATAGTTAACTTTGTTTTCGTTAATGTTATTTTCGTTCAATAGATTTTCTAGTGTCATAGTTATTTTAAATAAAGTTAATTAAATAACCCAATTTTTGTCTGCATTATTCTCAATGACTTATACTAAAACATTATTTATGATGTAAAAAATGATTGGTAAAGAGTAACAAGACATTATTGCTTGCTTGAGCTGCTGTACTAAATAATTTGAAGGCAGATATCTCGAAAACGGCGACTCTGAGCGACCCGAAAGTAGTATACCTTTTTTACGTAAAAAATATAAAAAAAGTATTATTTTCAATAAAAACTTAAATACAGTTAAGCACAAAAAAGTTATGACCTTATGAAAGAGAAAAAGATGTCGCAGACAGCGCCCCCTACATTGTACACTCAATATGCTAAAAAAATGAATTTCTCGACCTAAAAAACCCCTAACTACAAGTTTTTGTGAAAAAAAGTTAACTTTTGTTAAAGTTATTGGGGAAAAACAAAAAAAAAGTTTTTTAGTTTAACACCCTGTATCTCAGTTAATATCAACTTTTGGATATAGGTAAATATAGTTAAATCGTAATATTTTTACATCAGGAGTCTGTGGTTTTTCCATGCACCATTAATTAGCGGACACCCTGTATATCTGATTCGACCAATGGTAATAATGGCACCATTTGGGTCAAATTAAATTTAATTTCAATATTCTAAAAATTTAAAATGTTTTAGATATTAACTGGTATTGGCAAACTATCAATTGTTAATCGATTTTTTACCATATTTATTTGTTTTATTAATCCAGTTAGATCAATTATTGAATTATGTAATGGGTTTAACTTAGCAAAAGATATAGCTACTTGTTTTTTTCAATTATATTATAAATGATTTAATTGATGATTTAATTGATGTTTGATGAATTATAAAATGTAGTTCAAGATATTGAAAACCATTTGATTGATTGAGTGATACTTGATTAATTGTCGTTTTTAATTGTGATATGCGACTTTTTAGAATATATTGATTTGCAGAAACATTTGATCGCATCATTTGGATTAATATTTCCAGCAATTACTTTTATTAAGGAGCCAAGAGGTTTTAAAATATCTCGTTTTTGTTTTTCAAAATGTATATTTGGGTTTATTTGTCTAATACTATGTTCAATTCGTTTTTCATAAGCAAATAACGCTTGGTAACAAGGTGTTTTCACATTCTCTCATATAAATAAAATCAGTATATAAAGCGTTAATAAAGATTTTCGCATAATTTTTGAAAGTATAAAATTCTTTTATAATAAGAGTAAAATCTTACCTAATTTGTACGGTAGTATTCCAGGATTATTATTTAGATCATGGAATTTTACTCCATTCCCATTGGTATAGATAATGTCGATCATCAATCTGCAACAAGTGGTATTATTTTAGCTTCATTTACATGAATTATTTCTTTTTTATTGTTCATATATTCATTTTGATTTTGAATCTCTGAAATTTTATTATCTTCTAATATCTGTGTTCATAAAGAGGATCTTGATTTAAGTTTACCAAGCCTTTTGTTTTGTTTCTTATATACTTGATATTCTCATTGTAGATTTCCAGATTTTCGATTTTTGTTGTTTTTCAATAATTTGTTCTTTTAACTTAATAGTAACATTTTAAATTTGTTGGTATAATGCCTCGGTTTTAATTCAATACAAATTTATATATTCCAGATAAATATGAGCAGCCATTAATTTCATGGGATCTTATGTATCCATAAGTAGATTAGTTTAAAGGATGTAAAATTTGTACTGGAATGTATAGTATTAGAAGCAATAAATGCATATGGCATTATACATACAATGTCTTCATTTTAATTTTTTTCTTTGAAGTCTAATATGTTCAATTAAAGTTGAATTTAATCTTTTATTAGGGCTGTTTGATTCGGCCTGTTGTGGGGTTGTAAAATGAATGAAAAATACTATACCAGAGTTTAAACTACTGATATTAGTGTACCAAAATAGGGTAATACTTCATCAAATTCTGAAAAAATTATCAATTAAGACAAGGAATATTTGATTTCAAAAGATGATAAAAAAGTTACTTTTGTGTTTGACAGCTAGTCAAAAGTAGGCATTTATAGCAGGTGACTTTAATATTGAACTTTTAAAACCTAATAGAAATAAACAAGAACTCATTTAATTTCTATCCAACAATTACAGAAAAAAAGACTAGGTTAAATATATTTACCAATATTGATTGTGACTTGTGTGCTACGCATGACTGCAAACTCACATTTCAAATCATAAAGGGCAAAAAATATTCTTGGAAAATAAAAACCAGTATATATACCGAAAACAATATAAAAGATTTTTTCCTCAAACAAACCTTTTTTATTCAATAGCTAAAAGAAGAGAACTGGGCTGACGTTTTTGGTCAGAATGATTGTGATGTAAATAGCTAATGGGGTGCTTTTACAAATATATTTGAACCAATTTATAATCCAAGTTTTCCAAAAAAACTAATATGTAAGAAAAATAAAAAAGATCTCTATAAATATAATAGGGAAGTAAAGTATCAATTAGATGTTTATTTGATGACTTTTTTCGATGTATGCAAATAGATACAAAATTGTAAAAACAGAGTGAGATGACCTGTTGATAAAAGGCACATAAACATAGCAGCTAACTATAGAAGCTTCTTGTTAAGGCCTATAAAGCCCAAACGAACTTTTAAGTATTCCTAAAAAAGTAAAAGATAAATTGAGCTACCAAAATGATCCGAATGATATATCAGGGAGTATTATCAAAATATGCATTTCCAACAACATCTGAAGTTTTCTGCCACATGTTGCACATTTCATTAAAGCATGGCCCGCATCCTAATGCATTTGACAACTATACAGTGTGTCTCAAAATAAGCGAATTTATACGTAAAAATTACAAAAAAATTCGTAGTTGAAATTTAACCATTTGGCTGGCATCCAGCCCTGCTTGATTAAAAAATAAAATTTAGCATATTTTTATTTTTTTTAAATCAAGCATGTCTTGATGCGAGCTTGTTTTAAATTTTATGAGTAGGTAAAGTAGTATTCCTAGGCAAGATATAAAAAAGTTTATAACAAAAAGTTGTTTAGAACCCAAAATTATGCCCGAATACCGAATTTCACAACCATAAGCCTACTTTGAGTTTTACTTTTGTGTACCGATTAATTTTTTTATTCATATTTAATTATTAGAGAAAAACTAACTAATTTATTTATCTAATAGTTAAATCACTGATCTAAGAGTTACAAACCATCCCCAAAAATATGTTTGTAATAAAATGTATATAGTACATCTAATTTAACAAGAAAATTTATTTTATTTACTTATTTTAAATTTATTCAATGCAGCTATCTCAAAAAATTTTTCAATCGAATTATCGAAATATTTTCCAATACCTTTCCTAAACTTTTTTAAATGAATTTCTAACTTGTTCAATGGAAATTGAATTACAAGCATCTCTAATTCTTTGTTTTTAGTAATTCCTTGTCATTTGCTAATGGATCGGAATAAACAATTTGCTTGACCCCGTAAATCGGAATCAGAAATTGTTAAATCAGGTGACCTTGGCGGCCACCCAATTGGGCCGCGTCTTCCAATCCATTGATTCGGAAAAGTTGTATTCAACCATTCTGCTACTTGAATAGTGGAGTGCGCTGGACAGCCGTCGTGTTGAAAATAAAGATTTATTCTTTGATCAACTGGTAAAGGTTCTAAGTATGCTTCAAAAAATCTTTTCAAAATTTGAAGATATTTTTCTTGATTGAGAGATCCTTTAATAAACTATGGTCCAATAATACCTAAATGGTAAGATATGGCGCACCATACGTTGACTTTTTTAAAATATTGCCTTTTGCCATGGATTACCTCAAGTTTGGCGTTTAATTGGACCAAAACCGACAATTTTGGGATGAAATTGCACCATTTGTCGTGAAAGTAGATTCGTCCGAGAATATTATTGCCTAACCAAGCAAAAAATAATAAACGGTGCTATTCAAAACGTAGGTTAACGACATATTATTTCCACTACCATACGATTGCACAATGAAAATTTTCTGCTCCAAATTTAACATTTTTCTGTAAATTCCGATATTATTAATAACTTTATACATTTTTAAATTACTAACTTTACAATAAAATAATGATATAAGTTTTTTGTACATAACTTTGACAGTGACAATGTTTTATAGTAGCTGCTACATTTAATTGAGAATGTTTACATTTTAAAAAGTTCAACAAAAACTCGTAAGTGCAGCAAGAAAGAACCCAATAAAATAAGCGGCATGCATTCCACGAGCCGAAAAAATTCCTACCGATGGTAAAGGAAATAGTCCAGGGGCAATAATTTTAAAATAATTTTCACTATTTTAAATATTATTATTAAAAAGTGAGAATAAATAATTAAATAAATAAATAATCTATCTATACTTTACCATGCTTGATTTAAAAAAAATTAAAATAGGCAAAAATTTTATTTTTTAATTACACAAGGCTGGATGCCAAACTGTGAAATTTCAACCCTAAAATTTTTTGTCATTTTTACATATAAATTCACTTATCCTGGGAGGCACTGTAGACTGATCAGCCTACTTCCAAGTTTTTCAAAGCTGTTAATTGTTTGCAATCAGCTTCTCAGTTTTTTAAAAGAGTGCAATATTTTGTCTGATAATCAATATGTCTGATATCTTGAGAGTAAATCTACAGAAACTGCAATTTTTCAGTTCACTTGTGTAGTCTTGAGGAGTTTGGAGAGGCAAAAGCTTTCATTGGGAATATTTTTAGATCTTTCTAAGGCATATGATTGATTAGATAGAAATTTATTAATAAAGAAATTACAGTAATATGGGGTGGGAAATAATTCCTTAAAATGGTTCACTTCTTATCTCAACAATAGAGTCCAACAAGTAATGTTAACAAGCAAATCTAGATTATCACAAATTTAGATTATTTAATTAATGGTGTTCATAAATGACTTGCTTTTTGAAATTATTGACAATATTCAAACAGTATGAATATTTGCAGATGATGACAAATTTATTAGTGGCGTTTCCAGACATACTAAGCTATGCTAGAATGAAGATCTACTGTTTCAAAAAAGCAAAGATTGGTTTAGTAAAAACAAGTTTATACTGAATGAGCAAAAAACAACCGTTTGATTTTTAAAGCAAAACAAAACAAGGAAGTGACCCCAAAAAAAGTAAACCTCAACAATTACAAGGTTAAAGTGTGTGTACATATTGATGAATTTTTAGACTTTTCAGATCACATTTAACATTTACAAGTTAAATTAAATAAAACTTATTTTTGTTTCTGTACAGTGCTAAAATATAGAAATGAATGGGCATTATTTTCTGGGCAGCCAACTCTAAGATAAAACATATATTTGACATTCAAAAAAAGGTAATTAGAATAATATTTAAGATGCAGTAGTTAGAATCTTGTAAAGGTATTTTTAGATCTAAGGGAATTTCAACTGTGTAACTTGTTTATATTTAAAGCAGTGATGTTTTTATTTAAGAATAGATATAAGTTTCCTACTTCTGTTGATCATGGGTTTAATACTCGCATATGTAATATTAACTACCCTATATAGAGGCTTTCACTCTTTGAACAGAGTCCCTACTATATGTGCATAAAGTTATTTAATAAACTTCCACATAAAATATAAACTATAGGAAATCAAATGAAACAGGTTTAAACAGAAGGTGAAACTGAAAGGTGATTACCTAAGCATGTAAACTTATATGTAGTAATGTCAGGGAGATGTTTTTTTTTTTACTAAATAGGCCTTTTTTAGTGATATTATTTTATTTTATATAAGTTTTCATATATAATGTTACTTCATAGTACTAAATAAAGAAATATATTATTATTATTTCCTAATATAAGTGTATCTATATAAATAATTTCAACTGGTTTCAAATGTTTTTACAGATTTTACAATTATCAATATATTTTATAATAACATTTTTCATTGATTTCCAATAATAGCTTAATTTTATTAGAGTAAAAGTTTCTTGAATTCTGCAATGAATAGTTTTTCCTTTATGAGAAAATTAAATTATTTGATTTTTTTCTTCAGGTTTAACATTATTTATTACTCGGTAAAATTAAATTAAAGTCAATTCTTTAAAATGGTTACTTAAAACTTGTTGGAAAACTGGACATAAATCTTGTGAGAAAAAGCTAATGAAATTTTTTTTTCTAAAAAGAAAATCCTAAAGTGATTATAGGAAATACTCTTTCAAAGACGCTCATACGGAGACTATTAAACACCCCCAAATCCCTCAAGCAACTTTTGCAACAAAATATTGATGCTACATCAAAAGCCTTCTTCAGATCAATGGACACTGCCACAACCACTTGTTTTTTATCCAAAGCTCATTAAACATAATCTATGAAATTAATTATTAGATAATAAAACATAATCTAAGTTTGTTTAAATAAATGATTTTCAAAAAGAAATTTAAACAGAAATGAAGGAGACAAAATAAGGGACCAGTATTCCAGAATATGTCAAACCAAAGATAAATATTAGATATCTTACAAGTAGATATAGAACACAGCCCTATATGTGACTGATATAATCTGATTATTATGACTGGACTGAAAAGTGTGATTTTAAAATCAACAACCCTAAGATAAGAAATCTCAGATTTAATATGGTCTTTTTGCATTTTAATTGTATAATTTTATAACTCTTGGTTATTCAAAGTAGATATATTCTCCACACACCCCTCAAAAAAAGAATATAAATCTTGACAGTCCTAATCTCTATAAAAAATGTCACATCAACTGCAAATATCGATCAAACTGAACAAAATATCAAAAGCCACAGAGAGAGCCCCCAATCTTTACTTGTGATCTCCCAATAATGGATGATAAAGAAAGCATCCAGTTTACATTAAGTATCACATGATTGACCTGGTCAAAGAAATGCCCTTTTCCATACACTGTCACAGATTTACAGAATAGTAGAACAGTATTCTGTAAATCTGTGACACTATAACAAGTGCTTTGTTTACAAAATAAGTCTTTTAAGTAATCTTACCACAGCAATCTCACCATTTTAAGAATATAAGAATATTAAAAAATTAAAGGATACAGTCCATCTGATTGCTGCTTCCTTTGATCTTTTATGTGCTAGCTTTTTGGTAATTATTAACATTGCAAAGCTCTTAACTAAATGAGTTGGCAAAGACAGATATACAGTATCTTCTAGTGAATTAAAAATTAGTTTTTGTTATAGGGTTAATACTTGGTATCTGTTTGCTAATACTATTCCAGGCGTTTTACTAATTTCATTATTGTTCCATAAGTTTTATAATGATAGAAGTAATAAATGGTAGAAGCTGATTTGATATAATAAATAATATGACTTAGAATAGGGCAACAAAAAGCAAATACCTATACTCTCAAAAATGTTATAAACTATATAATTAAATTTCTAATTACCTACGAGAAACAGGGATATACATTTCTTAGACAGATAAGTGATTGCTCCCTTACCCGATTTATTCAGCAAGTGTCAAACATTAAATCAGAAATATTTTAACTTACGCTATTTTAAATTAAATACATGGGTCCTCCTTGCATTGATCCCCTTCGCCATTGCTGCCTCTTATTCAGGAAGAGAGTTAACATCTTATCTACCAGCCCTATGCATGCCACTTTCTATCTTGCCGTCTTCCATGAGTGCGTACACGATAACCTGGAATTGTACAAGGGTCTTTTTTGGAATTTCACACTTATTTTCTGACCATTGCCTACAACGTAAAAGAAAAACAATAGAATTAAAATTAATGGTTAGTATACAAGAGGTTTGCCGCCTTCTCACATTTAACACTGTTGTTACTGACAGCTGCCAATGTTGTCTGTCAATATCAAGTGTCAAACGAAAAGAAAATAAACTAATGCTTCATCCAGATGTTACAAATATCGACGCTACCTAATAGCTAGACATATTGGGAATTATGCGTAAATACTAAAACCGTTGGTAGTTATGCAAAATAACGGCGCGTATCAGAAATTATCGATAACTACTAAAATCAGTTAGATTCAATTAGAAATTAAATATTTTATAATTATTAAAGATTTCTTAATAAGTTTTTATTATTGTACGTTTATGGCCACGGTTGCTCCTGATTTGATGTTATGACATAGTATATGAGCAGGCTATATATTATATGAGTGAACTTGTGAAAAGATCGGCTTAAAACGCCTTGCTTCACAAATGCCGTGTTACCATTTCAAATTTTTTTGAAGCGGCTTTAGGAATAAGAGTGTTAATAACTTTTTTGCTTTGAAGACCTTATTTTTGAGTTTAGAATAACATATATCTTGTTCCACTTTTTATTTTTAATCCAAAATCTAACATCAATAAGCTAAATTAATACTATTAATTTTTCAATTTATCTCTTTCTTTGAAGAATTTTTTGTTTTGTTTATTACAGGTCGCAGAGCCAGACTCAAAGACAGCAGAGATTGATTTGAAACAGGATTGCTTTACGCATCGACAATTCTATGTAGCCTGTTCTAGAACAAGTTCACCAAAAAAATCATCAATTCTGGCACAAGAAGGCAAAACAAAAAAAGTTGTTTACAAAGAAGTTCTTCAGTAGAACTTTTCTTTTATTTTCAAATTTCACGCGAGCAACGCCGCGGGCATTTAGCTAGTTCATAAAGCGTTTGTTGACATTTAGTAGAATTATTTATTTTTATTATTTTTTGGTTTTGCTTTAGGTCTCTTTGGGATGCAATTCTACTAGTAATTTCAAGTATGTCGAAAGGTTCTGTCATGTCGCACAGATCTGGGTATCTGTGTCTATAGGTATCTTGTATGGACTTCTCCATTTTCGGGTCTTCTGGCACTGTGATTACCACTTTGAGTACACTGTTCTCTGTTGCAAGAGGGCTACCTACTTTTATAGCTGTGTGTACTGTGTTGGCCCATTTTAAGGCCTGCTATTTTCTCAAAATTATCAACTTTACGTAGTAATAATGTCTTTGTTCGGGACAGTATTATTTTCCCCTAATTTCATAATTAGTTTAAGTGTAGTAGCAACAGCGCTCATCTTTCAATCTATTTATAATTACGCGCTGTTATTTCCCCGCTCCCCGGACAATAAGTTTAGTGATGGGCATAATCGGATGATCTCGATAATCGATTATTCGGTATCCGAGTATTTTAATAATCGGATGATAATACGAACTATTCCGAATGTTTAAAATCAACCAAAATTCAACGAACAGCAAAGAAACTAAGAACCGTTTGAATTATTGGTGACCGGCGCGGGTGACGACGTTGGCGACAGGCACAGTCATGTCAGTGGTATAAACATAATAGTGCTTGGTGTAGTATAAAAGTAAAAAGTGCACTTTGATTTCGTGTTTTAGTTGTTAGATTAAATAGATCGGGGCAGTTTAAGACAGTTTTTTTATTAGGTGATTGAAAATGCCTGCAGGTAGTAAAAAATCTATTGTTTGGGACTATTTTAAAAAAACTGACAACAAAACTGCAACATGTAGCCTCTGTAAAAGGGTTTTAAAGTATTTTGTAAGCACTACTAATTTAATGCAACATTTAATTAGAATCCACCCTATTCAAATGCAAAATGAAAATAATCCCACGAATGAACCCAAAAATGTAGAAGTCGCAAAAAAATCGAGAAATGACGCTCCTTCAACTTCCAAAGACACATCGGTAAATAGGGGGATCGAAGCAGACACTGGACCAGGTATTGACAATAAAAACAAACCTGTAATTCAAAAAAGGCCAAGTAAACAAATGAAAATCTATGGAGCTACTGACGAGCTTTCGGAACCAAAAATTGCTCAAATTAACGAAAAGTTATTAAAAATGGTAGTTTTTGATTTTCAGCCAATATCTATAGTAGAAAATATTGGATTTATAGAATATTCCAAGCAGTTAAATCCATTATATAAGCCACCCAACAGAAAAAAATTTGCCTACGAAATTCTACAAAAAGCATATACTGACTCAGCTTCAAATCTTAAAATGGTGCTAAATAAAATTAAATACATGTCAATTACAACGGATATGTGGACTTCCGATAATAACATAGGATATATAACAATCACCTGTCATTTTATAAACGATGACAAATTATTTTCTCGGATTTTAGCTACTAAAGATGCAGCATTACTTACAGCATCAGGTTCGCATACAGCTGAGCACTTAAGTAAGGCAATAACAACTATTTTAAATGAGTGGAGTATTTATGACAAAATTAAAACCGTGGTATCTGATAACGGGGCCAACATAAAGTGTGCTGTAAAAGATTTCCTTAAAATGCATCACCATCCATGTGTTGCACACACATTAAATCTCAGTGTGAATGAGGCTTTAAAAGGAAATCAAATATTAGTTAATATTTAAAAAAAATGCAGGGGCCTGATAGGACATTTCAAACATAGCGTCCTAGCCGCCGAAAAGCTAAAATCTACACAACAACAAATGAACACCCCAATATTAAAAGTCAAGCAAGACGTTGCCACTAGGTGGAATTCCTGTTTTTTTATGCTGGAGAGGCTTTTAAAAATTAAGGACAGCTTGTGTATTGCAATAGCAAGTCTTCCAAATGCTCCAGAAATTTTAACTGCCAACGAATGGAAGATAATAGAGGACTGTGTTCAAGTACTGAAGTCGGCAGAAAATATGTCAACTATTTTATCAGCCGAAAAATACCCTACTTTATCAATGGTCATTCCATTATTTCGTGGCTTTCAACATTTACTGAAGAACATAATACCAGAAACCGAAATAGGCAAATGGCTTAAAGACATACTTTTCGAAGTAGTTACTAGAAGACTTGGGGCATATGAAAGTAGCAAAATTGCAACTAAAGCTACCTTTGTTGATCCGAGATTTAAGAAATTTGCATTCGGTTCTGAAGATAATGCCACTAATGCTCAGAAATGGTTAACTGAAGAATTAACTCAACTTTTGGCTTCGAAAAATTTAAAAATAGCCAGTTCAGAGACTACCGAGAATGAAACATTGACAATTGCTACTTCAACAAACCTAGAACCTCCTCCGGATATTTGGGCACATTTTGACACGAAAATTTCCAATATCAAGACATATTCAACGCCAACAAGTGTGGTTATTTTGATAATAAGGCAATATTTGGAGATGCCCCCACTTGATAGAAAGAAAGATCCATTAGACTGGTGGGCAAAATGTAAAAATGTTTTGCCTGAAATGTATGAGCTAGCAACCAAATATTTGAGCATCCCAGCAACGTCGGTGCCTTCAGAAAGAGTGTTTTCCAAAGCAGGGGAATTGACCAGTTTGAGGAGAAACCGAACATCCTCGAATAATGTAGATAAAATTATTTTTCTAAATTCGCATTTTTCACAATAATTACTAATTAGCTAGTTTTTTTATTCAAGAATTTCATTTTTGTTAAGTCATTTTTTAAATTCTTATCACTGTTTTCTTTTGGAAGATTTCCTTTGTTTTTGAAGTTTACATTTTTGTTATTTTACATATACAAATATGTACATTGGTATATTAGTAGTTCTTGATGTTTTTTTTAGAATACTGTTTTCCTTTAGTATTTGTCTGAAACACTTGAATTTTATTTAGAAAACTAAACTATGTTCATTTCTAGTTTTAATTTTTGTTTTCTTACTTTGATAAATATTATATTTTTTCTCTAGAAATTTTCATTTAAATTTGTTACTAATTATTTCTATGCCTTTATTAAAAGCTAAAATTTAGATTTTCTTTTTTTTTTAATATAAATAAGATTATTATACTCGCTATAATTGAAAATATGCTATCTGAATTTAATCTATTTAAAATACCTAATTCTCCAGAAAAAAATTAATAGTGTCCATATTTTATTATTAACTTTATATCATTATTAATATTATTATCAAAAGAATTTGATAGGCGACGCCATAATTTAAAATTTAAACGACTGAGTGAAAAACGAATACATCGTTTCCATTTCGATTTTTTTCGCATTCGAATCGAAATCCAGTCTCCGAGCTCCGATAATTCGAGTTCGAATCCTTGCGCATGCAGTCAAGGCACGTCATTTTACCGATTATTTACTATCCGATTATTTGGCAGTCATAATCGGAACATTCCGAATATTTCGATAATCGGATGACCGATTATTTTTCATCCGAATGATCCCATCACTAAATAAGTTAATCGTCTATTGTCATCCATTCGGTAACGATTAGGTAACGTGGTGCGGCCGCCGTGTTTTGGCCCTCTGTAATCATGCGGTAACTCGTGTAAATTTTAAGTTTAATGTTTGTTAAATACTCCCGATAACTGTGTAAAAAGTGTTTATTTGTTTTCTTTATCATTTGTAACTCAAGTATGAATAAATTACGTTCTGAGTTCGAGGAATTCGTAGTTTATCATTTGCCCTGTATCCGAGTATTTTAAGTGGATAAAGCAGCTAAGACGGGTAGTTTTAGCTGGTCCCCACAGTCTTCTTCTCCCGTTTGTGTTTTCGCATCTGTAGATTCCTTAGCTACTAAATTATTTAATCTTTTTTCATATTTTGCGATCTTAACGTTTTGTTCCTTTTTTGTCTGATGTCTTTCGTATTTGTCACTTTTATATTCTGCAACCGTTTAGTTTTGTTGAGCCTATTTGCTTTGCTAAAGTTTTAATATTTTTGTGTACATTTTGCGTTTGGTCACAAAACTTCATTAGTTCGTCAACCCTAGTTTTCAGTACTTCAAGGTTTCTCGATATGATCCAAAATATATTCTGTGCTTCTGGAGTAGCGTTTCGTTTCCTTTTTTTGTTTTTGTTGCATACTGCGTCTTCCTCTTCACTTGTCTGGTGTTCCTTTACCTCCTACGATATGGTCCCCTTTGCAAATGGGGGTGTCCTGGATATACTGTTTCTCGCTGGGAAGAATCCATCTCTAATAATTCCTTTCTCAGTTACTTAGGACTGTTCCCAGGCCTGGTTCCCTGTCAATGGAAATGGGCAGTTTTTTGGCTGACGGTCGGGCGGGACCTGCTCGCTCACCAGCGTCACCGACCGGAATTGGGGATCCGTGCCCCTGCTCCGTAAAGTTTTCTCCTGTAGTTTTACCCTCCTATTATTTATTTATAGTTCTTGTCCATAGCCGAGTCATTATCATGTTATCAATTTATTTTATTTTAATTTTTTTATGTTTTATTTATTTTTTTTTTAAATGTAGAAGGATCCTTAGCTCTCGAAAACCTAATAGCGCCGGGATCGGAAATATCAAGGGTTGACCAAGAGCGGTCGAAATAGAAAGACAAAAAGAGTCTCGCCCCAAGTTTAGAGGAAAGAAGGCGAGGATGAAGGAAGGAAAGTGAGTATGAAGGTAAGTACCTGAGCCGCCCTTTGCAGACAGTGATCCAATCTCGCCGGAGAAGCATTCGAGATTGGATAACTGGGAAACAACTCGTTTATTACTTCCGACACTCTATCATCTGTCAATTTTATTGGTTCTGTACCGCCTTTTATGTTTTTCCTGACAATGTGACAATGTGATTGCCAAGTCAAATTTTGTTTGTATGAGACCTTTGTCTTGCCCTGCGACTTCTTTGGCAGCTCTTTCTTAGTGTCTCTATTTTTTACTCCACCAGTATGGGTTCTTTGTCTGTTTGGTCCATGATGTTTATCTGTAGAATCGTTCAGAATCTTTCTGACCATATTTGTCAGATTGTAGTGATTTTCTGGTTTTTCTCTCGGTTAATTCATTCATCTTCTCGCGTAGCCTTTCTCTGTTGATTATGGTTTTATTTTTGAATATCATGCTTGATATAATTTTGAACGAGAATTTCAACAGCTATATGTACATGTAGTGATAAGGGCTCGTGATCCAAAACCCTCCACTCTCTAATTTTTTTAGCAATTCCTTGCGTAGATAGAGTTAAGTCTATATGAGATCTCGTATTTCTCCTTACGAATGTGGGGGTTCCGTCATTATGAACTGCTAGTCCAAGTCTTGCCCCGGCCTCCAAGATATATTGTTCTTTTCTATCAGTTTCCGGCGAACCCCATTCTTCTGCTTTCGTATTGAAATCACCAGCTATTACTGCCTCTCGTCCTGTAGTCTCTACCATATCTAGCAGTGTATCAATGTAAGGTTTATGTTGTTGCAGCAGAATATTTGGAGATGCCTAAAACCCATAGATTTTCTAGCTGAAGTCGCAGCACTCCATTCTCTTTCATAACCCTCTTGACATTAATGTTTGTGTTTAAGAGTTTAACCAGACCACCCAGCTTGCCCTGTCTGTACTCCAGAGTGACTTTTTTGTTAATTTTGTATTTGGCTCACTCACTACTAAAATATCTGTAGATTCTTTTGCTGCCACTTTCACTGCCATATCGTGGGGACCAGCGGAGCGGTCGGCGTTTATTTGGAGCATCTTCAACATATTTAATTGGTTTTAATAAATAAGTAAAATATGTAAAATTAATTAGGAACTAGTACTAGAAGGAATATATCACAGTCTTTTTACAGTCGGTCGAAGTTCATATCACAGTTTTATCACATATTAGGTTTCTCTTTATGACAGTCGTATTTTCTCTACTTCTTGGCTTGCGAAATGGCTCTCTTAAAAGCAGTTCATCGGCCTGTTCCCAATTTGTGTCCCTTATTACAGATGAAGCAGTTTGCCTGCTCAACACAATCTTTAGAAAGGTGACCGTCCTTACCACAATATTGCGGAGGGTTGTTAGGTGGGGTCAGAAATAAAACAGAAACCTGTTTACCTAAATGTCGACGTTTCGACTTATATTAAGTCATCCTCAGGACACTGAAATGGATTCAAGTAATTACAGAGATAAAACAAAGTAATTTCAAGTACATAAAAAACACTATTAAAATAAATATTCTTTAAGTTACAAAAATTAAAACAACAAAAAACAAAAACCACGACACAGTTAAAATTACATTCAGGTACAATCCGTTAAAAAAAAAATTTATAAAAAAAAAAACAGTATAAAATTAATTTTTTTTTTATATATATTACACCTCTTACCTAAGTCTAGGTTTATTAAGTTATAATTAAAACACATTTATAATAGGAGCGTAGAATTAATTATAACTTAAGAAACCTAGACTTAGGTAAGAGGTGTAATGTATAAAAAAAAAAAAAAAAAAAATTAATTTTATACTGTTTTTTTTTTTATAAAATTTTTTTTAACGGATTGTACCTGAATGTAATTTTAACTGTGTCGTGGTTTTTGTTTTTTGTTGTTTTAATTTTTGTAACTTAAAGAACATTTATTTTAATAGTGTTTTTTATGTACTTGAAATTACTTTGTTTTATCTCTGTAATTACTTGAATCCATTTCAGTGTCCTGAAACGTCGACATTTAGGTAAACAGGTTTCTGTTTTATTTCTGACCCCACCCAACAACCCTCCGCAATATTGAAGATATTGGGTCACAAACACGAAATTGAAAATAGTCCTTACCACAATTTATGCATAGACTACGTTTTTATGTTTTCCATAGTTCCTTCTATTTTTTGCTTAAGGAATTTCACTGCTTGATCGTTTTTATCCGTAACCAAGAGAACACTGCCACTTTTTGCCTCTTGCATTTTCTGAATTATCTTTTTACTGTGCCTCTTAATTTGGCTTTCAGTTCTTTTGCAATCTCTTCAAAGGGGTTGTTGCCCTTCTCGAGGATTATGACAGTTGTGCCTCTCTGCCATCTCCTTCTGTCGGTTTCTTTTATTTTTTCTTCTTTCTTCTGCAGGTCTTTCTCATTGTTTGTATAGATGGTTACGTATGTATTTTGTCCATAAAAAAATGGCCTCAACCATTTTTTTAAGCCTGTGAATTTCCATTCCTTCTATTTTATGGATTGTCACTTTATCATCATCTATAGTTGCCTGTCGCAGTTCTATTAAACGATCCCAAAGTTCCTTCTCACTAGTTCCCTGGTTTATTCTAATGATCTTTTGATTTGTGATTTCTTGTGATCTTCACTGCTGTGCGGTTGTACACCTCAAAATTGGCTTCCGTGTCGATGATTTCTCGATATCGCTCTTTAAACAGCGCCTCGATGCTCGTAGACACTTCTAATTCGTTTGCACATACTAAAATGACTTTAACCGTTGCCTCTTTTGTTTTGAGGGGGTTACCTACTTTTATTTCCGTGTTCAGATAAACACTGTCCTTCCAGTCCTTTTGAGGTTCCGTGTTCCATACATCGTAAGATATTAGTTTTCCTGTGTCAAGTAGATATCTTTCACCTTGCTGAGTCCATACTGAAGTTTGTGTACCTTCATCTACCTTCTCCCTTTTTTTATTAGGAAACTATTAAAGTTCTTGTAGAGTTCCCTTTCCACTTTACTGCCCGCTTGACTGATAGACTGTGCTAGCCCTTTTACTTGTTTGTAGACATTTTTATTTGCTCGTCCGAACTCTACTAATTCGTTTATGTTTTGCAATAATTCTGTAATATTTTATTGCATCCTTTGTTGTGCTTCCATCTTGTGGCATTCTCTTTCGGGTTCTGGAGATGTTTCTGTAAGCGATACATCCGTACTTTTGCTCTTATCAATTATTCTTGTAAAAAAACGACTCGCCGATGCGTTTGAACCTCTCGTTACAACATCAGGTGAATTAAATGTTCTTCTTATTGATCTTCTGCGTTATTCAAGGTCTTCAAGTCTTAGTAGTAGTTCACGTTAATCTTCGTCAATACTTTGGCTATATAGTTCGGTGTTAGTGCTACTTAGTTTCTTGGATTCTGTGTTCCGTAATGGTAGATTGTCGGGGTGGTTATTGGAGTGGGATTCCCCAGTATAGCACATACCGTTGTGTTACACCGTTACTCGTACGCCACCATACGCCCCCGGACTATAAGCAATCAAATGACCTCGGTTCGTCGCGCTGTTTCTCGTGCTCACGCGTACTTCGGAGAAAATCTGGCTCTCCGAAGTTTCTTAGGAATTCGAGATGATTCGATGGTTGCTGGTATAATATAAAGGAGGATTGTTTGGCGCGGAGAATTTATAAATCAAGCAACGTACCGCAAAATTTACTCACACTGCGCACAGTATTTTATGTTTGCTTGTCTTGTTGTTGTTCGTAGTGGTTTTAAAATCTTGTATTTCGTGCATCAAAAGATACTATTTGTTATAAAATTGACCAAATCAAATTAGTGTTAAAGAAGAATGGAGTGCTGGATTAAAGGTGTTGCAAAAAATGTGATTCGCTTGGATGATGCGTCAAATCAAGGTGATATGACGGCGTCAAGTTCTAGTTTTATGGTTTCAAGTTCAAGTAGTAAAATATCTAATAACAGACTGAAGGTGAAAAAACGAAAGTATGACGAATCATACATTAATCTCGGATTTGTTGATTCTAACGGCTCACCTCTTTGTATGTTGTGCAGCAAACTCCTTCTTAATAGTTCGATGGTACCTGCTAAGATGCGCCGACATTTAGGAACTGTACATCCCGTCTTCAAAAACAAAAGTAAAGAATTTTTTCTACGTAAAAAAGAACAATTTGTATGTAAGTATTTGGTTAGTTACCGCAGTGCCCAAGCAGGAGAAGCGCACACTATCGCTGAAAAGCTAATAAAACCATGTGTGGTAGACATAACAAAATGTATGCTCGACGAAAAATCTGTAAAGCATCTTTCTACAGTGCCGCTTTCGAACGATACAGGTACGCGCCGAATTGGAGATATCTCAGCAAACATAAAACAAGAACTGGTTTCAAAATAACAAATTCGTCTTGCAAATGGATGACTCAACTGATGTTGCTGGACTGGTCATCTGCTAGTAATTGTGCGATATCCATATAAACATTCACTCGAAGAAGACTTGCTTATGTGCTCATCGCTGCCTACTAACATAACCGGAGAAGACATTTTTAACACAATTAACATATTTTTTGAAGAAATCCAACTCGATTGGAATGATTGCATTAATATTTGTACCGATGGAGCCAAGGCAATGACAGGTAGAACAGCAGGAGCAATATCACGAATAAAAATGAAAGCGCCAATTTGTAATTCCAGCCACTGCATCCTGCGTAGAGAACCTCTCGCTGTTAAGAAAATGCCACCAAATCTAAAATTGGTTCTTGATGAGTTAGTGAAAATAATAAATTTTGTCAAGTCACGTCCACTACAATCCCGATTGTTCTCAATATTATGTGAAGATTATGGTAGCGATCATAAAACATTATTGCTCCATACTGAAGTGAGATGGTTGTCTCGGGGTAAAACTTTAACAAGGCTTTTTAAACTAAGAACAGAATTACAAACTTTTCTTACAGATGTTTTAATTTAAAAGACCGTTTGTCCGATAAAAGCTGGTTATTTAGACTAGCATTTTTAGCAAACATCTTTGTAAAACTTAACCAATTAAACCTGTCACTACAAGGAAAACAGACAACAGTTTTCAATGTGAACAACAAAATAACTGCCTTTAAAAGAAAATTAGATTTTTGGATTACTTGTTTTGGTAAGAGAGAAATCGAAAGCTTTTCATTGCAAAGTGAGTTCCTTAGTCACCATAGTCTTAGTGATACAGAAATATTTCAAAATGAAATATTTGTTGGATTGGTGCAATATCTCAATGATCTGCAAGAGACTTTTGAATCTTACTTTGCTGAAGAACAGAATACAAAACTGAAAATAAACTCATGGATTCAAAACCCTTTTTCATCTAAATTACAAAAGCCTGAAAATATATCTAATCAGATCTATGAATCATTTCTAGAAATGACATCGGATACAAGCATAGAATCATTGTTCAAAACAATTTTACTAAATGATTTTTGGTGCAGGGTTCGTGATGAAAATCCACAACTTGCTACAGAAGCTTTGAATGTTCTTCTGCCGTTCCCAACAACGTATTTATGTGAAACCGGATTTTCAGCATATACAGTTACAAAAACAAAATACCGCAATAGACTGGATGCCGAACCAGACATGAGAATTCAACTTTCTTCTATCAAGCCTGACATTACCCAGTTGATGAGGAATAAAAAACAATTATATGCTTCGCATTTAATGAAATTAGTGTTATCATTTGCTTACTAACTCACTACTTACTGAATCTATCTTTTTTTGTATGATTATTAATAAACAATTCACATATAACTACTTTTGCTTTTAATTTAGAGTTTAGGGTGCCGTTAAAAATTTAGTTTTTTAAAACGGTTCCGTCACGAAAAAAGTTTGAGTAACATTATTCTATTGAATAGCAATACCACGAAGAATGTTTTAGCTGGAAAGGAAAGGCAGTGAGAGCAAGTATGAGACAAGGACGAAAATAGAGTCGAGAGTCAGTATATCCTACGTATTTCGAGAGCAGGAATATTTCAATATATAAGCGGGATCGTGAGGCAGAGCAAGGCAATTCAATTCGACGAGACGACGAGACAACCAATACAATTCAATTCAGTTCGGAGCTTAATACAAGCCAATATTTCATGCGTCATAGTATTTTAGAGTTTAGTTGCGCCGACACGAATTTACGTTTACTGCGGAACAATTTGATACTGAAAATAAAACTTTGTCAAATGGATATCAGGAAATTCTTTGAAAGAGATGAGTCAAAACAAAACAAAACCTAATATAACTATTTGATTTCTTTATTCAAACCACAAAGTTAACAAATTTTGAATATCGCAATATTACTTTAACTGATAAGTCCGAAGTAAATGATATTTCAATGTAATGTTGTTACAGGTTAAAATTGGCATTTTATACTCTTTATTAAAAGCACTGATTACAGTTATATTTTCAAAATAGATATTTTACAAATATTAATGATTGATACTAGTAATGCCCTCTCTGTAATAGCCTCCCAAGTAACTCATAGTTCTGTTCTTTAGCCATTTCAAATTACAGTATTCTTTTTTTTAATGACACATTTAGTCTTGTACATTTCAGCTTCATATTGTACTGGTTGTTAATGAAATTTTATTTATACTCTTATAAAACCCTGTTCTGGACTAAAGAAATATTTTAGAATTTAAATTATGTCCCATATTGATTATTCCATACTTTATTTAATTATTTTATAACGAATAATGATTAATTGGGCATGTACAATTATTGTGTATGTTGTACTGTTCATAGTACAATATCTGATTTTGGCTTGACCATACCAGATATGCTGGTTGATTTTACTCGGACTGACCTATCTAATTTTTGTCTCTTTTTATCTAATGTAAATATTAGTTTTCTTGGAAGATAGCAAGAAGTTGCTGGTCTAGGCAAAATCGAAATTGATTGTCATAGTGACACATATTTTCATTGCCAACTTCCTTGGGCCACAAATTTTGTTATTTATTTTTTATAAAAGGTTTTATGGTACTTATAAAAAAAGTTAAGTTATTTTGTTATATATTTCGATTGGCAATACACTTTGTGCCTGATTGCGTAAATACGGGTTTGACCTCTGCGGTCGTTCCTTTTCCCAGACCGCCGTCATGAAGTGAAGAGTGCTTTAGTTCTTTTTGAAATTCGTGTGAATTTTACCCATATGGGGATATAATTGACTAAATGTGGTGATAGTAAATCAACTTTTTGGGCGTAATGCTGTAATTTGTTGTTTTGTTGAATTTACTGGCCTTTATGGCGATTTAAAACCTAATAATTTTTCACGTGCCCTCGAACATCGGCAAAATAGCGGTTCTGATTGGCATTGGCAGGGGACAATTTAATTAGCAAGTAGGTATTCTTGAATTTATCGTTTATACTGATAGTATAGGTTTTTTCTTTTCTTTTGGCTACTAGAGCTACATAACATGGATTTTGGACGGATTTTTTTTGTACGGACTTGATTTCTTCATGCCACATGGTACTTTCGTTTTGGGGTTATGTACTCTACTGGCTCTAATCTAGAAGGAGATTTTAAGCAACTGTGAGCTAACGTCTAACCTAGACCACTACCAGAGCTTGTGAAGTGGAAGAGGTGAAGCTTGGAAGCCTGCAGTTTTTCTTTGACTGGGAATTGGATGTCTGGGAGAGTCTCGAATCTGAAGTAGTCTGCTGTGTGTGGAGCTAGGTGACACAACATAACATTTTTTTTTATTCACTTATTTTATTTTTATTATCACAACTTTTATCTTTTGAGCTGAGATACATACATAAGCTTATTTAAAATTTTATTGACATTATTTAATCGATGCTATTTTATTATTGAATATTACTGATATGAGTACATATATATGTGACAAGTGACTCCTGTGAGGTAAGACGCAGCCGGCTTCGTAGTACTACGAGTATATACTTGGGTTATATTATTTATTTTCAGACTACTCCTAAGATGTCAAATTTTCTCAGATTAGCTAGTAAATATTAGAGTAAACTAATAAAAGGGTAATTTTAAGTGGGGAAGCTTCAACAGTTAGGGTTGTTATTTTTTTTTTTTGCTTAGGTCAATGTCCGTGGCGGGATATACCGGGCCATGTAAATTATTAGTTTAAATTGAATTGATGCTTCATTCCCCAAAAGGTTTGGGTGTAACATAGTTTGTTTTATTTCGACAACCACACTTTGATTGTGTATTTTTTGTGTGATGTTGTGGTTCCGTATTACCAACTTAAATAATTATTCCTCTTAACGATAAATAACATAACATAATTCTCTGTGATAACAAGACTTAAATAAATTGTTATTTTCTGTTGTTAATTTGTTTTTCACTTGAGTTGAGTAGGTTGGAATATCATAGGTAATTTGGAAACAATAGTGTATACTGATTTGACTTTGATTTTGTTTTCCAAGTTTCGTTTTGAACTTGCCTAAATAAATTTTGATAAATATTGGGCGTCCTTTGGGATTATATAAAATCCAAAACTTGGTGGCGCCATACTGATTTTGACATTTAGTTGGGTAACTCTTGGGTAGTTACTACCTAAGAAATTTTGGTTCATTTGGTTGAGAAAGAAGCTAGAACCCACATCGGCTTGAGCTAGCAGCATTGTGAAGGATTCCTTCTCTGGGCGTTTCAGGTAAGAGGGGTTAAGTTCCTCCGGGCATCAAACAACTTTTGGAGACCCTCTTAAGGCCATAAACCTTTCACTATTTTTAGTACTTCCTTTTCTTGTGATTAACTTGGCATTCATCGCTTCACCACCATCATTCCATTTTATTGCACTTTAGAAAAAAAAATTTAACAATGTTATTATATTTATTTTAATCTTTATTTTCTGTATTTTCATGCTATGCCTAAACACCGTAATAGTAATTTTGTGTATCCATTTTTTAGGGACAACACGCGAAAAAGAGAAAAATGTCGGAAAAGTAGCAGTGGAAGTGATGAAAATGACAACTATGATAAAACTACTCATGTAATGTCAAGATCATTAACATTGCTATGCTAACATGCTAACATTGGACAAGCGTCACATTCTCCAGAAGCTGTTATATATCTGTTGCCGACTATTCTTCTCCATCGACGTCCCAACAAACTTATGACATCTACGTCGATCCTGAAATTATAGTGGACGATGGCTATTATGGAAATAATCTGAGTCGTTATAATGGGTTGGCTACTCAACTATCGACAGAAAAGAAGAGGGAGTTGTTAAAAAATCGTTAAATCTCGCCCAGAAATTACGATATTAAAAATGATTTGAAAAAAAAAGCAATTTGCAAGCCATTTGAAAAAAAAAAATTAATCATGCTTGCATCATGCCCAATCCAACCCAACCCAACCTTCATTTAACAGCGACAAATGCTGCAAAAAAATTTCTTGAAAATGTTCCTGTAGACATCTAACTGCAAAGTGGACACCAAAAAGCAATCGATGAAAACAGACAAATATTGTTATCAATTATTTTTTGTATAGTATTTTGCGGTAGACATGATATCTCTATTAGGAGAAAACAAACAGATAAGGGTGTTTTAGTAGATTTATTGAAGTTGAGAATCAATTCAGGGGATGACAAATTAAAGAGTCACCTAGAAAAGTGCCATCGCAATGCAGTTTACACATCTCCAAAAATACAACACGAATTGATAAATTTATGTGACGAAGTTATTAAGGAGAATATAATAAGTGAGGTTCAGAAGACCATGGCTTACGCAGTCTTAGTTGATGAAACAGCAGACCTAGCTGGGAAAGAACAGCTGTCAATAGACGTGCGATTCTACGACGAAAGCAAAAGGAAAATCAGAGAAGAATTTGTAGGGTTCATTGAACTAAAAGCACAAAATGCTTCAGCAATTGCCGAAGCAATTGACAATTTCTTGATTAGTTTTAACCTCCCAACCAAAAATTTCGAAAGGTGTGGATTCGATGGCTCTTTACAATGGCTGGGAAAGTGGGTGGCGTACAAGCCATTTTGAGAAAAAAATATCCTCGTGCTTTATATTTGCATTTTTTTAAGTCACAAACTTAACCTTGTTGTGAATGATGCGAACGAAGTGCCAGAAATTAGAAATACTTTCGCCACTGTAAAGGATGTTATAAAGTTTTACAAAGAATCATCTACATGTCGAAATTACGCTCTAAACCTATCACGCATGTGTGAGACGGGATGGTCCGAAAAATACAAATCAATCAGAAAAATCTTTTCCTTCCTCAATGAAGAATGATGATAGTTTTAAGCATGTTTCAAGGCAGAACATGATCTTTCAGTAGTACACTTTGAAATAGAAAGTTGAAACAAACAATTTAATGCAATGCAAAAAATACTTTTTTTACACTTAATTTGCCTTGAATTTTGCCGCCCTAGGCCATAGACTATATCTTCTTTACGGTAAGTCCGCCACTGTGTACAGATCTAACAATATTTTTTAAACTTACTACATTCAATAAAAGTTGCTATAATGCATTTTTATGCTCCCTCCATTTTTTGTAGTATTTTTTAAATACTTTCCAGTAAAACCTTTAATAAACAAATCTTTTTAATACAAATACAAATAGGTTTTTAAAACTATCATTGTAATAATTTTGTCCATGATGTCAATTTTGTTAATAATTAATAATATTAATAATTATACCACTTATATAATAATAATTAATATAAGTGGGACGATTTAGTTCGCCTTATATATTTTTAAATCTTACCTTTCGAGTCACTTCTGTTGCAATTATAATATCAAATCTTAGAATTTGTCAGAGTTGTTTTACAAAATACATATGCACAGGGGCAAGGAAGGTGTTCTGTTTCTAAACATATTCATCGATTCTCTGTTTTCAAGTTTACACGCATTTTCAAAAGAGGAATTTTTCAGCTATAATTAACACAAGATGTGAAAACCACAACACTGTCAAAGTCCCGATTAAATATTTGCACCAAATACGCTATTTACTAATAAGTACGGATCGTACTTAACGATTACGTAAGCAGCTCCAGACGCGAAGGAAGTCTCTCACACATAATTTCCTTCACACATAATTCCTTCACATATAATAATATTAATTTAGCTTATTGATGTTAGATTTTGGATTAAAAATAGAAAGTAGAAATAGATATATGTTATTTTAAGCTCAAAAATAAGGTCTTCAAAGCAAAAAAAGTTATTAACATTCTTATTCCTAAAACCGCTTCAAAAAAATTTGAAATGGTAACACGGCATTTGTGAAGTTCTATTTTTTCTTTAGTGTTTGGCTGAAAAAAGATGTATTTGAGTGTTTTTGTGGACCATTGTGATAGTAAAAACATGTGCTGTTTGTCCCGCACCATGGGAAAAAGGCGATTTAAGCCGATCTTTTCACAAGTTCACTCATATAATATATAGTTTACTCATATACTATGTCATAACATCAAATCAGGAGCAACCGTGGCCATAAACGTAGAATAATAAAAACTTATTAAGAAATCTTTAATAATTATAAAATATTTAATTTCTAATTGAATCTAACTGATTTTAGTAGTTATCGATAATTTCTGATACGCGCCGTTATTTTGCATAACTACCAACGGTTTCAGTATTTACGCATAATTCCCAATATGTCTAGCTATTATGCATATTAGCGGTAACATATATATACAAAAGTATACGATACTTCGAGGGAATGAAGAATGAATCCCAAATGAATATCGACCGGTAGCGTCGATATCTGTAACATCTGGATGAAGCATTAGTTTGTTTTCTTTTCGTTTGACACTTGGTATTGACAGACAACATTGGCAGCTGTCAGTAACAACAGCTGTGTTAAATGTGAGAAGGCGGCAAGCTATATTTGTATATATTTGTGTTCTGTGATATTTGTGTTCTGTGTCTTGAATACTAACTATTACCTCTATTTTTTTTCTTTTACGTTGTAGGCAATGGTCAGAAAATAAGTGTGAAATTCCAAAAAAGACCCTTTTACAATTCCAGCTTATCGTGTACGCACCGATGGAAGACGGCAAGGTAGAAAGTTGCGTGCATAGGGCTGGTAGATGAGATTTTAACTCTCTTCCTGAATAAGGAGGCAGCAATGGCGAAGGGGGTCCATGCAAGAAGGACCCATGTATTTAATTTAAAATAGCGTAAGTTAAAATATTTCTGATTTAATGTTTGACACTTGCTGAATAAATCGGGTAAGGGAGCAGTCACTTACCTGTCTAAGAAATGTATATCCCTGTTTCTCTTATTAAGAAATTTAATTATATAGTTTATAACACTTTTGAGAGTATAGGTATTTGCTTTTTTGTTGCCCTATTCTAAGTCATAATATTTATTATATCAAATAAACAGCTTCTACCATTTATTACTTCTATCATTATAAAACTTATGGAACAATATAATAATGAAATTCGTAAAAGGCCTGTAATAGTATTAGCAAACAGATACCAAGTATTAACCCTATAACAAAAACTAATTTTTAATTCACTAGAAGATACTGTATATCTGTCTTTGCAAACTCATTTAGTTCAGAGCTCCGCAATTTTAATAATTACTAAGAAACTAGCACATAAAAGATCAAAGGAAGCGGCAATCAGATGGAGTATATCCTTTAATTTTTTAAGGTTCAGAGAGCAATGGGTGGTTTTGCAAATTCCTTGGCAATGAACAATTTATTAATTAATATAATTAAGAATAACTTAAAGAAAATTCCCAATATTTTTGATTATCATTAATAGCAATAAAGGATTGTGGCATTGCTCAAATATTCTTTAAATGGTAAGATTGCTGTAGTAAGATTACTTAAAAAACTTATTTTGTACGCCACTGGACCTAATAATTTCAATCTAGTTACAGCTAAATAAGCGTCTTATAACTTCAAATAACTGCACCAAATTTCAACCAAATCGGTTTAAGAATAGTTATGGTATTTTTAAAATACCGTTATTTTTTTGAACCTTCATCGCTCTGTATCTCAGAAACGAAGCAACTCCCGACATAGGAACTTTTTTTCATAAAATGACCTAACGATTCACCCTGTATAGTTTCGTACCATAGTTAGGAAACACCCTATATATATTTATATATATATATATATACATATATAAACCAGTAAAATGTATATATATATATATATACATTTTACTGGTTTTTAGTTTAGAAAATTATTTTTTGCCCTTTATGATTTGAAATATGAGTTTGCATAGTCATGCCTAGCACACAAGCAATATCAATATTGGTAAATATATTATCCATGCAACAATTTAACCTAGTTTTTTCTGTAATTGTTGGTTAGAAATTAAATGAGTTCATGATTGTTAAGAGTTCTTCTTTATTTTTATTAGGTTTTAAAAGTTCAATATTAAAGTCACCTGCTATAAATGCTTACTTTTTACTGGCTGTCAAACACAAAAGTAACTTTTTTATCATCTTTTGAAATGAAAAATGCCTTGTTTTAATTGATTAATTTTCAAAAGTAATTTCAGTAGTTTACTCTGGTATAGTATTTTTCATTCTGTGGTATTCATAAAACGATTATTTTAGATAACGGATTTGAATTCCAAAATGAAAGTGTTAAAGAATTATTCAAATCACATAATATTAAAATGCATTTTACAACCCCACAACAGCCCGAATCAAACAGCCCTGATAAAAGATCAAATTCAACTTTAATTGAACATATTAGACTTTTCAAAGAAAAAGATAAAAATGAAGACATTGTATGTTTAATGCCATATGCAGTTATTGGTTATAACAATAACTTGCCTAAATTTGACAAAATTAATAATACACTACAACTTTGTTATTTTTAGGTTTAGGCTATTAGTGTAAATAAACTTTTTTATTAAGAAAAGTATTATCTTTTGATTTATGTAAAAATATACAGGGGATTCCATTTAACAAAAGTACATTTTTCACATTTTCTCGAAAACGCGATGTTCAATTTTTTTTCTGTTTTCACCATTTTAATCAACAGAAAAAATCCTACTAGTTTGCTAATTTAACCGACCCTGTATCTTAAATATTAACAAAGATATCAATAGTGCCAACTTAATCGGAGGCACCCTGTATATATATCACTAGTATCAGTTATACCTATTCTGTATCGCCAAAATCAATTTTTCTTAAACTTACCCCAAAAGCCATTCCTTATGGTTAGCGATAGGACGTATTCTTATATGGATAATTATCTGCCGAACTACAGTATTTATGTAAAGATTCTCATACTGTCTGCATAATGCTATAACGTGTCGCCCTTTTTGCATAGAACTCCAAGATATTCAAGTTAATAGAATTATGGATGGAAAATGGTTGATATCCATTCCAGGCCAATTGAATGCTCCAGTGTCATGCCCAATTTTCAAAGACAATGTCTTACTTCATAGTTCTTATTTGGTAGAAACTACCAATGAATGCATTATCCAAATCAAGCCATTCATCTCAAGGACTTATAAACTGAGCCAACTAACAATGAATGACATATCACTCAAAATTAAAGTTTTCACTTTCATGATAAAAGAAAAATGTCGAATCTTCCTACGTTGGACCTAAATACAATGAATCTTGAAGAAAGATAGAAGCTCTTCAGCCATTCAAGAACAAAAAAGACATTTCAAAGAAATTAAGACTCAATAATAATTATTTTATTATGTATTTTCTTTATAAGAAACTCGATTTATACAGGGTGTTCCACTATCAACGTCACAGGCTGTAACTTTTTTATTTTTAAGTATAATTTTTTTAAAGAAAATGTATACCCAAAATTACTTAAAAACACTACTCCCGACATGTGATCCCCTAAAAATTACCTCAACTTTTTTTTTCAAATGACATCACCATTATTTCTTTTATTGTTTGGAATGCTTGCAACATTATTAATTAAATTTCATTAAAAAAGCATGTATTAACATCAACCTAAGAAATTTAAAATTTTTTAAAATTAGGCTTTTCTCATCATTTTCAAGTTTATTATCTATAATAAAATGAGGTAGTATATTGAAAAGAAGAAACAAGCTCAGAGATCAATTGATTAATTCTCAGCTCCTGTGTATATAAAAAATATCTATTATACTTCAAGTAAATTATTGCATTTAAGACTTATTGAACTTACATTAAATCAAATATAACAAGGTTTCGTTAAAAATTTAAGGTCATATATCTTCTTTTCAATATTTGAGCGTATGACATAGTATTTTCTAAATTGATTTTTACTGTATTACTGATGTAATACCCAACAACATAGATAACTCATCATAAATTCGTCACAACAGTACAGAATTTACTTAAACATATTTTTATCCAACATATAGAGCAGAATAAGCATTTATAGATGTAGCAAGCTATCAAAGCTCAAGCTACAATTATTTTTTTATTTTTAAGTGAATGTAAGGAAACATATTTCTAAATATTTAAATTATCAGTTTTATTGACTTTATTGGTGCATTTACAGCATCTCATCTGGTAGGGCTCTATTCAACTCTGAAAAATTTAGTTTCTTCTCCTTATTTCTAAAGTTTGAATATTAAAGTCCTTTAACATGGTTTTATATGAAACTATGCACAAGTAAACATTACCTATGTTAACATGAAGTTTACTTAATATTTTTTTCTGAATTTTTTCTATTGTATCACATTTTAGTAGTGCATTTTATACAGTTATTGTAGCATTAATATATGTAAAGTTCCTTGAATTCCTTATAACAATACCAAGTGCACCATACACTTTATTAGTAATATTCTCAACATGACTATTGAATTTTATATTAGTTTGAAAAACAATTTAAAGATCCTTTATCTCTGTTTTGTTAATTAATAATTTATTATTTATGAAAAAAGGAAATTTGATATCGATTTTGCTCAAACAATTTTCTACAAAGTTTATATCTTCTTGCAACTTCTAGATCTTAAAGTCGTCAACAAAAAGGAAACTTTCCAAGTGTTTTACCACCCTTGGATGACTATCAAGAAGAATTAAAAAGAGCAACGGCCTCAAATTACTACCCTGTGGCACAGCAGAAACTGCAGAAAAACCCTCAGACATTGATTTTGCAACTTTAAAAACCTGTTGTAGTGAGGTCAGGTATGTTTTCAAATTGTAGCGTTTTTACCGTTAAGGTGTAAATTAAAACACTCGATTTACAAAAATAGTTAACCGATTATTTTATACGTACACACTAAACACGATAACTTAAGACTACTTGAAATATTTATTTACTACTATTTATGTCAATTTGATAGCGCCATGAAATGTTTTAAGTCTCCAGATCCACTTTTTTGTTGGCTCAATTCATCATATTTCTTATACCTCTAAATTATTAAATTTAGAGTAGACAACAATGTAATGTTGGATTCACTTAAGGTTGAGGAATTTTATTTTGATTTTAAAAATGGGAACTATCAGGGTTTAAATGATTATTTTTTTTCTATAAATTGGGATACTATTTTTAATGATAACGATATTAACATTATGGTGTCAGAGTTCTATAACATTTTAAATTTTTGTATACAATGTTTTGTGCCTAAAAAAAAATATAAGACATCTAGCTTTCCTCCATATTTTTCTACCGAATTAAGAAGATTGGTATTTCTCAAAAAAAGTAAGCATAAAAAATATGATGAAATAGATTATCATGAATTTACCATTCTGAGAGCTCAGTGTAAAAGGTTAAGTCAAGAGTGCTACAGAAATTATCTTGCTACTTTGAATGAGAACTTGACTAGTAATCCGAAAAATTTTTGGAAGTTCGTTAATAAGAAAAGAGCATCTAACATTGTGCCAAGGGAAATGTTTTTAGATAATAGTGTTGCAACTGATGGTCAGCAGATTGTTGATTTATTCGCTACTCACTTTTCTGCAGTCTATTCAAATGCAAACACAACCCCACCTGAAAAGTCTTTTAGCCAAATTAATATTGACTGTCCTGTCATAAGTCTGGCTGAGGTGTGTGATAAGCTGGGGGCTTTGCCTAATAAGTTAATGATTGGTCCAGATGGAATCCCCAATATTCTTTTAGAAAACTGTCGATATGCACTATCACAGCCACTATGTAAACTTTTTAACTTATCTCTTATTTCTGGAACATTTCCAGACATATGGAAGGAAGGTTTTATTTCTCCTATTTTTAAATCAGGGTCGAGGGATGATGTCAGAAATTATCGTAGTGTGTCCATAGTGTCATCCATCCCCAAAATTTTTGACAGGCTTATGTTTGCCCATTTAAATTGGCAATGTAGAGAAATTATTGTTGAGGAACAGCATGGTTTTAGAGGTGGTCGGTCCACTCTTACAAATTTACTCATATACCACAACAAGTTGTCAGATGCCTTGGAGAGGGGGTATCAAATTTATGCTGTATATACAGACTTCTCCAAGGCGTTTGACAAGGTAAATCATTTGTTATTAATTGGAAAATTGAGAAATATAGGTTTTTCTGATAGATTGCTAAAATGGTTGCTTAGCTTTCTTAGTGATAGAAAGCAAGTGATTAAACTTGGTAATTTTATGTCTGGGGTGATTGAAGTTTGTTCTGGAGTGCCACAAGGCGGACACTGCTCTCGTTTGCTATTTAGTCGTTTGTTAATGACCTTAGGGATGTCTTGGAGTATTGTGAATTTTTAATGTTTGCTGATGACCTCAAACTTTTCTTGGTTATTATGAATGAACTTGATATCAGCCTCTTACAGAAAGATCTTGATGGCCTTTCTCTGTGGTGCCAAAATAATTTGTTGGATTTGAATATTAATAAATGCTTCCAAATTTCATTTCATAGGAAAAAAAGTAGGATACCATCATTTTACACAATTAACGGCCAGAAACTTCAATTATAGGATGTTGCTAAGGATTTAGGAATACTGTTTGATACGAAATTAAACTTCTGCAATCATATAGACCAAATAGTAGTAAAAGCTAATAGAATGTTAGGTTTTACTCTTAGAAATTGTGAGGGGTTATCGTTGCAAGCTGTCAAATCTGTATATGTGAGATTGGTACGATCACAGCTTGAGTATGGCTCAATTATCTGGACTCCCCAGTATAATGTCTATAAGTCATTACTGGAGAGTGTGCAAAACAAATTTTTAAGATATTATAACTACATGTTTAATTTGGATCTTATTGCTAATCCTGATTATTCCCAAATATTGAATTATGTTAAAGTTTTGTCTTTGGATAAAAGAAGAACAATGTTTGACATCTGTTTTATCTATAAGTTGTTGAATGGTATTATATCCTGTCCGGATTTACTTTCCCAAGTTAAATTTTCTGTTCCTCAGAGAACACTTAGACAAAATTTTTGTATCGGGAGGAGAGGATAGATGTTTTTGGCAATTCATATGGGTCTTTTAAGGGTAGTTTAATGAAAATTTTGAATACTTAGTATTGTTCAATTAATATTTTTAACTAATATGTTGTTTGATGGGTGAACCAAGTGAGAATTTATGTTCCTAATCTATTAGTTAATACAAAGATATTTTTTTTTTGTTTATTTACTTTAGAGTCTTTTTTTTAACTCTTAATAGTTTAAGTAAGGATTATTAATTATTGACATAACTGTATTTTATAATTTATTTTTTTTTGTAATGGGGGTTTCCCGTTTAATGAATAAAAAAAAAAAAAAAAGAATAAGCATTTATAGATGTTGCATCTCAAGTTACATTTTTTTAAATTTATAAGTGAATATAAAGAAACATATTTCCAAATATTTAAATTATCAGTTTTATTGGATTTTTTAATGCAGTTACGGCAAGTGGGTCTTTGACAAGCAGATGTATATATAAGATCACTGTCTCATCTGGTAGGTCTCTATTCGACTCTGAAAAATTTAGTTTTTTCTCCTTATTTCTAATGTTTGAATATTAAAGTCCTTTAGCATGGTTTTATACGAAACTGTGTACAAGTAAACATTACCTATGTTAACATGAAGATAACATATGAAGTTCCTTGAATTCCTTATAACAATACCAAGTGCACCATACACTTTAGGGTCAAGTGGGGTAATTGTAAATGAAATATGCAATTTTTTATAAATGTCAATATTTTTAAATATATTTGTAAATAATTTGAAAATCATAGGATATATTATAGCCTTCCTTAGAGTCTTTACTTTTGATCTAAGGTGGTTTCCATCAAGTTTTTTGCAGTTTTATGGAATTATGGTTCATTTACGATTACCCGGTGCTATTTACAATTTCCCCTGATATTTGGGATAAATGTAAATTAATTTTCGTCCAAATATCGGTGATAATATTTCAAAACAAAGGGTAATTGGAAACAAATGGGCCGATAATAATTTTTCCTTGACTAACATTATGGTAGTTTTATATCAAAATCTGTCATTTACAATTACCCCATGTGCAACGTTTACAAATACACCATTAAATAATACTAAACATTTGAGAGTAGTTTTTATTAAAGAAAAGATGCCTACAAAGCCACTTCTTAAAAAACATAAAGAAAAATAAAAAACTTAACTCTAGTTAACTCAGCTTTTGCCCAATTATGGTCTATTTTTCAAATACACTAACATAGCCAGGAAAAATATACAGCAATTTTCTTTTTTAAACTTAATTTTGGGGTCTGGTAAAATTGCTACTATTGAGCTGAACTCAATCTCTGTAGTTGGTTCTTCTCGAGCAGCAAAAACAGTAGAATATTTATCTTCTCTTCCAAAACAACTGACATAGATTTCCCCCTCGCCTATAGATACTTGTTCAATACATACTACATATTGATAATGGTTTGTTTTCCTTGGGCCCCCCAAAAAGTCTATCACTAAAAACATGCCGGGTTTTGAGTTTGTTCCATTCTGGCTGTTCATAATCTACTTCTTTCAAATTTTCTTTTATGCAAGATTCCAGAAAATCAGAATCATCTGATTCATTATCTGAGCTATAATTTGTATTGTTTTCATTGAGGTCTTCATTGTCTGAATCAGTTTCAATTGGATTTTTCTTTTTCCCTGTCTTTTTTTGTTTCTTCTGTTTCTTTTTTAAATCTTTATTTTCTTTATTCTTATTTTTCTTGACTTCTTTTTCCCTTCTTTGAGCTTCAATAATTTTCATTTTTTCCACGACTTTTTCATTAGTAAGTATTTCACTGTATTTTAAAGATTTTAATTTTGGTACTGGATTAATTTTTCTTTTAACAACCTCTAATTTTTCGTAGCTGGTATTCGTTGCTTGACAGAAAATATCTATTATTTTACTTGGGGTTTTAATTGGAGTTTTATGGGTAGAGGTCAAAGGAATAGCAAGTTCAGGACCAGAGATTTTAGAAACGTTTTTTATATCAAGTGTGCTGTGTTCTAAGGTAGTATTGGCTTGATTATTTACACTTAATATTTTAAGATTTTCAATAGGAGATTGCCTCGGAGATTGCTCTTCAATATTTTCTATAAATTGTGTAGGGCTAGTGCATGGTGTGGTTAATTTTTTAGATTTTAGCTGGTTTTCTTTATACCTTCTTAACAAAACAGGATTAAAATCTGCCTCACGAAATTTTGTTGAATCGACTGGAAATGTGCCAGTAGAAATAAAACCTTTAACGATGTTATCATGTTTCATAGAATCTCTCCAAACCTCTCCTAATAACTAAACAAATTGGGATTTTGATAACCTGATGTTACCTTTACCAATTTGTTTTTTCACTGGACCGAAGACACATTTATCCAATGGTTGGATCTTATCACTCAAATGACTCGGAAATTTGTAAACTTGAATGTTGTTATCAAGTGCCGCATTTACAATACGACAGCTTATGTGAGAACTATGCCCATTATACATTAAAAGAGCTGTTTGATTTGGTGTTCCCCATGTCCTTCTTTTATTCTGAACCTCTTGCACAAAAGCTGTAAAAAAACCATTCAAAAAACTGGGGTTCCTCCATCCAACCATTGGATGAAGTAGTGTATAGGGTCCCTGGGTAAGCTTTTTCTGAAATCCATCTTGGTTGAACTGCTGCTCCTTTAAATAGTATATAGGGGGGCAAATACGAACCATCTGCACAAATTGTTGCCAACACTGAAATGGATTCTCTGCCTGATCCTGCTGTGACACGTACTAAAGCTAAAACCAAAAAGGAAGGTAATACAATGTTAGTTAAAAATTAAGGAAACTTACATTTTCCTTTTTCTTCTAATGCCTTTAGTTTGTGTGGATCAGTACCAAATCCACTTTCATCTGTGTTAAAAATAAATGATGGTTTTTCTTCCAAATTATAATTCTAAACAAGCTGCGAAAGTTCATTATAAAAATCGTAAACAACCTTCAGGGTCTCTGGCGTCTTTTCTTGATTTTTTTAGTAGTTCGAGTTTTTTAAATGAAATTGAGGGATTCCGTTTTAAAAACTCGTAGTACCAATCGTCTCCCGGTATACCATCTTTAAAGGGATATTTAATTTGAGAAATCTCGACATATTGAGCCACAATATTCTTAATTTCTTCTTTGTTACAGTGATAACCCATCCTAGCACGAGCTTTAATACACTGTACCAACTTTTCTTCTTCTTTTGACAACACTGATGGATGCCCAGCACCTATTTTATCTACAGAGATATTGCGTCCTTTAATTCGATGAAAAATACAGGATTTGGGAACACCGTAAAAGTTTTCAGCTTGTTGATATGTCTTTTTTTTTAACCTCATCCCACTAAATACAAATGCAACCTGATCATGTACATTATAATCCAAGGTTAAAACATTGCTGCAGAAGCACCATCTACATTTTAAAGCCCGCGGCTATTTGACAAACACGCCTTTTACATGTACCCCGTTTTTACAATTACTCCACTTGACCCTATTAGTAATATTCTCAAAATGACTATTGAATTTTATATTACTTTGAAAAACAACTTTCAGATCCTTTACCTCTGTTTTGTTAATTAATAATTTATTATTTATGAAATAAGGAAATTTGATATCGATTTTGCTCAAAGCAATTTTCTACAAAGTTTATATCTTCTTGCAACTTCTAGATCTTAAAGTCGTCAACAAAAAAGAAACTTTCCCAGTGTTTTACCACCCTTAGATGGCTATCAATAAGAATTAAAAAGAGCAACGCCCTCAAATTACTACCCTGTCGCACAGCAGAAACTGCAGAAAAACCCTCAGACATTGATTTTACAACTTTAAAAATCTGTTGTAGTAAGGTCAGGTATGTTTTCAAATTGTAGCGTTTTTACCGTTAAGGTGTAAATTAAAACACTCGATGTACAAAAATAGTTAACCGATTTATTTTATACGTACACACTAAACACGATAATTTAAGACTACTTGAAATATTTATTTACTACTATTTATGTCAATTTTAAAAGTCGCGCCAATATTCTGAAGAATTAACTTGACTCCTAGAACCTAGCGGTTTTTATTATAGAGAAGGAATAAAAATTAAAGTTTATGAAAGAAAACTCAATTTTTTTTAAATAACGTACAGTGACGCTATAATGGTACGTTAGGGTCTTAAGTATGTCTGAACAATACAAAATTTGTATTTGCAATTCACTACAGAATACAAGTTATCACTTATTCGAAATTTTAAACATGCGCGTGAAATAATAGAAGAGCGCATATTTATTGTGAAATATTTTTAGTTATTTAATTTAATTATCTAAAATTCACAAACTGTTAAAGTGACAAATATTCTTTCAAAACTTAATTCAACCGCTTATTTGTCCTCAAAGAATTCAGAATTAATTGTTTTTTTAAGAATTCTTTATACCACTCAAGACATTTCAAAACATGACCAACTTAGCTTTATAATCCGTTATGTAAAAATAATTTATTGTGACATTAAAAAAAAACACTCTGCATTCCATAATCCAAACCTAGGGTTGAATGATGCTGATGTACTTCAAGTGAGTTTTTTTTAAGATATAATTAACAGAATATGTTTTTTTTGTGCAAGTGTTAAGAGATGGGATGTACTATGTACCGGGCGGCTACTTAAACGAGGTAAGCGGCTGTATCTCAGAAACTAATAATCGTAGAACCTTCATTGGCCGGCTACTAGGGGGCGTTACAGCTACTTCAAAATTTAAAATTCAATTTTTTCAAAAACCTTGCAATAACGGGCATCTTAAAATATTGTAATAATCTTCAAACATTTCCACACAAAAAAGTTTTAACAAATACTTGTAAAGTGTTGGGAAGAGTTTTTAGCTTGAGTGAGAAAAACAGCTGAAAACTGGCTCTGGATGGGCCGATTCTTCTAAAATAAGTTTTGGTTAAAAGTCCCTCTACTGCTTTATTTTTATATCAAAAAAATATTACTGTTAGCTTTCGCTAAAATCCGATAGGGGCATTGACTTGGGGATTTACGTTATTCAACAAGTTAACGATACATATTTTTTATGCTATTAAAAGCAGGGAACAAAGCTGAACAGATTGGTAAAAACCGCATTCAGATATAACTACTCAAACTAAAGTTATTAAAAAAAATGTAACCATTAAAAAATTAAAATTACAAAAATCGTCGTAAATTCCTATTGCATTAGTCGAATTGAGAAAACTTGTGTTTAAATGAATGTTCGTTTAAAGAAAAAACTTAAGATAAGTAGTTTTTCAAAAATCCGCGAGGCGGCGTTCTTTTATATAATACATTTATATTAATAGATTTATTTAGACCGTTTTTTTTAAACATCATTGCTCTAGTGTCCTAGATGTTCAAAATGAGCGCCACTATGTTCACGCGTAGCTGCAATTTTTCCCTCGTAGAAATGACGACACATTCAATTTCCTCTCTAGGCAAACCATGAATCGCATTTTGAATTCTGAGGATCATATTTTCTGAATGTAGGCCTGGTCCGAAAAACGAGGTCTTTTACTCTCCCCCAGAGGTAAAAATCTAAAACAGTAAAGTCGGACCTGGCTGGCCATAGAAACAGGCTTCCTCTTTCTATACATCGAGTATAGGAAGTATGGTAATTCAGCATTTAACACCTAAATGCAGCAATGGGTATGCTGTAATTAGGGGTTTTCGCATATTTCTTGCAAAATGCGCTGGACAATCATCAAGTTGCAAAAATATATTGCGCCTAAGCTCCAGATTTACATCTCCCAATAAAATTGGCAATGTGTTTCTGCGGAACTCTAGATGTTACCTCTTAGGGCCTTGTCAAAGACATATGGTCCTATAATTGTGCCACCTATTATACCACACCATACATTTATACTACAGCGTCCTTGATGCTGAACTTCTTGCTTCCAATGGGGATTTATGAAGACCAATAATGTATATTATGGCGATTATGGCGAATTCTGTATAGAAATTGATAGTTTTCGTTAACCATTCCCAGAAGCCAATGGCAATAATGCAAGTTGTCTATCGAAATCCGTAACTGTCAAAGCTTAGTGCAGAACGACATGATAGAAATGTAATCTGAAAGTAAACTAAATTTGGATCAATATGAATCCTATTTGATTAATTTCTAAGTTATTATATATACAGGGTGGTTCAGTTTAAGCGTCATTAATTTTAATACGTGATAGAGAATTTAAAAAGAAATAGACTTTCATTACAAATGTTTTCTCAGAAATGTTTGATAACAAAGATATTAAACATTATCTTTCGTTTATTTATCATAACTTTTAAACTACCTGCTCAATTTTAATTAAATGTGGCATGCGGGTTATTGTAGTGAATTATCAAGTACTGATGAGGCCAATTTCTAATAAAATTGCCAGTGGCGTAACATACAGAGGGACTTGGTCCTTTTTTGTCTCAAATCTGCAAGGTAAAAAAATATTTTTTTATATGAAGTCAACTGTTATTAAGTTACCCTTGCAAAATTATGATTTAAGGTACTTTTTTTAAAATATCTTAGTTTAATTGTACAGAAACGCCAGTTAAAACTGCTGCAAAAACTAAAAAAAAAAAAAGAAAATTAGGCTTGAATCTTAAATTAAACCTGACAAATAAAATAATGACTTAAGTTAACTTTTGATCATCTTTTATATTCAACTTTTTTTTCAAATCCAAGCCCAATATCCTTTTTTTTATACATTTTTGCAACATTTTGGCAGGTATTTCTGAACAATTAAAGTAAAACATTTTGAAAACAGTGCCTTAAATCATAATTTTGCAAGAGTAACTTTTCGTTTCAAATTAAATGGAGAATCTAACAGTTGACTTCATATAAAAAAATATGTTTTCCCTTGCAGATTTGAGACAAAAAAGGACCAAGTCCCTCCGTATGTTACGCCACTGGCAATTTTTTTTAAAATTGACTTCATCAATAATTGACAATTCACTACAATAACCTGCATGCGAAATTTAATTAAAATTAACCTGGTAATTTAAAAGTTATGATAAATAAACGAAAGATAATGTTTAATATCTTTGTTATCAAACATTTCTGAGAAAAAATGTATAATGGAAGTCTATTTCTTTTTCAATTCTCTATCACATATTAAAATTAATGACGTTTGAACTGGACCACCCTGTATATACAGGGTGCCTCCGATTAAGTCGGCACTATTGGTATCTTTGTTAATATTTAAGATACAGGGTAGATTAAATTAGCAAACTAGTAGGATTTTTTCTGTTGATTAAAATGGTGAAAACAGAAAAAAAATTGAACATCGCGTTTTCGAGAAAATGTGAAAAATGTACTTTTGTTAAATGGAATCCCCTGTATATTTTTACATAAATCAAAAGATAATGATTTTCTTAATAAAAAAGTTTATTTACACTAATAGCCTAAACCTAAAAATAACAAAGTTATAGCGATATTAATAATTTTGTCAAATTTAGGCAAGTTGACGTTGAACTTTTTGAGAGCAAAACAAATAAATCACTGTTTGAATAATAAAATGACAGTAGCCGTAGATTTTATTAAATAAAGAAATACTGACAGTTACATGTTAGCAAAGTTTTTCATTTTTGTAAAATCTAAATTAGTAAAATGCCTTTTACGCATATTTTACGAAAAATGTGATATGTTAGAATGTTACCTTGTATGTCGAAAAAATAGTGACAAAGCGCTAGAAGAGTACCGCCAGAGATTCCAGACTCGTAACTTGCCAAACCGTAGATACTTTTTAATTCTCTACAGAAAATTTAGAAGTAACGAAAACGTGTTTAGAACTAGAAGAAGGAACCAATTTATAGCAAGCGAGGATGTTGAAATTTCTATTTTGGCATATTTTGAAGCTCATATGGAAAACTCAACTAGGGATTTAGCAAGAGCTTATAGTGTGAGCTTAGTAACAATTTGGCGGGTCTTAAAGAAACAAATTTGTTTCATATAAGTATCGACCAGTACAATCATTGTTGCCTGGCGATAACGAAAGACTTGCTTTTTGTAACTGGTTACGTAATGCATATGAAGCTAATGATAATATTTTAAACCGTATAATTTGGAGCGACGAAGCTAATTTTTCAAACAAAGGTATGTTAAACCGTAAAAATGTACACTATTGGTTCCAAGAAAATATTTTCCTTACTGATCCCAGAAATCCTCAAAATCAATTTAGTATAAACGTTAGGTGCGGCTTAATAGGAAGCCAAGTAATAGGGCCTGTGATTTATGATGGCACTTTGACTGGAAGGATATGTGTTGTGTTGATCTCATATTATCTGGAGCCCTGAAAGATTATTTGGATAATGTTAACTTGGAGAGACGGCAACAAATCTATTATCAACAGGATGGAGCACCTCCCCATCAACTAAATGATGTAAGAATATTACTTAATAGACTGTTTGACGATAATTGGATTGCGACACGTAGCCCGATTCATTGGCCCCCTAGGTCACCAGACCTAACCCCTCTAGATTTTTATTTTTGGAGTTACATAAAAAATGAAGTGTATAAAAAAAACAGAACCGTTGATGAACTTCAAACACATATTAGGCAAATAATTGGATCAATAGATAGAAGATCAATCTTAAAAGCTACAAGAAGTGTGCTCAGAAATGTATTGAACAAGATGGCGATGTTTTTGCTCATTTATTGTAAATTAGTAGTTTTACTTGATGTTATTTATTTCAAAGCCAACTTGCCTAAATTTGACGAAATTATTAATATCGCTATAACTTTGTTATTTTTAGGTTTGAGCTATTAGTGTAAAGAAACTTTTTTATTAAGAAAATTATTATCTTTTGATTTATGTAAAAATATACAGGGGATTCCATTTAATAAAAGTACATTTTTCACATTTTCTCGAAAACGCGATGTTCAATTTTTTTTCTGTTTTCACCATTTTAATCAACAGAAAAAATCCTACTAGTTTGCTAATTTAACCGACCCTGTATCTTAAATATTAACAAAGATACCAATAGTGCCGACTTAATCGGAGGCACCTTGAATATACTCAGGGCAAAAAACGCCTTTTTGAATCAAGTTTAAGGTTAATTACATTCTAAATTATGGTTTTGACGTTTCAACTTATTATTAGTTTACAAACAAATGTTGTTTGCAAAACCTACTTTATACGCTACCTAATATAAGTTCATTCAAATAGTAGGGTCGTTTTGAGACACTAGAGCAATATTTTAAAAATTGTATTTAATAATTTCTTTTAAAAGAATACGTGGAATTCAATGGGGATTGACATTAATAATATTGTCTTCCCTTGTTCTAGCCGAGTGTCTTCGCAACTGAGGTCGAAAGCTGCCAGTATTACGCGTTTTCGAGAAAATGTGAAAAATGTACTTTTGTTAAATGGAATCCCCTGTATATTTTTACATAAATCAAAAGATAATGATTTTCTTAATAAAAAAGTTTATTTACACTAATAGCCTAAACCTAAAAATAACAAAGTTATAGCGATATTAATAATTTTGTCAAATTTAGGCAAGTTTATGATGGATGGATATCGAGCTCTGTATACCCTTTGAGCCAATGCAGCATTTTGAAGACATTCAAAATATGCCGCAATCATATCGACAGCTTCATCATTAGTAAAAGGCATTTTAATAGTTTTAACGCTTTACTTATGTGTGCAACGAACACAAATTGGACTGCCTAATTTTAATATTTGTTGACAAGTTGATTTTAGGCATTTGTTTTTTCCTCCATGGCCTACTCTTCAATATTCTGCCTACCTTGCACTTGCATTTTATATGCATTGATTATTATGCCCATACGCGTTTTTTTTTTTCAACTTTTTGAACAAAGAATAATTTAATTATTTAGAAATTATTAAATTAAGACATTTTATCATTGAACCTTGAAAAAAGACAAATAAATAACAATAAATATCGGTGTAATATCGTCTTATTAAAATTATATGATAACTAAATATTCTTTCTTCGATATTTCAGGCTATGAATAAGGTATCGAGAATCGGTTTTCACTGGCCTATTTAGCTATCGCTTCACTACATTTATATGAAAAAAAAGTCATATTATTGCGTTTAATTTTTTAGAGAATTTTGCAATTTTCTGTTATTAGATCAAAAAACGCGCTCTAGCGGCATTACTAAGAACTAGACATATCACAGATAAGACGAATTTGATGGAACAATTAATGTTTTTTTCCAACGAGACCAAGTTTGGTAAAATCCCTTCAGTCGTTTAGGGGTTACAGCTGTTTATTTTTAAAAAAAATTGAATTACCCCCCACCACTTTATTTTAATAGATACGTCACAAAGCGTTTAACAAAAATTACTCGAGTAAAGCTGAGCTTTAAAAAGCATATATTTTTTTGTAATATTTACTGAGTAGATATCAGTGAAAAATCACTTAAAAAGTTTAATATGGCGGTTACGCCCCCTGGCGACCATCTTGGAAATCTAAAAATATTTTCCACGGTATTCTTTTGGCCACTTTAGTCATAAAATTTTTTACCGCAAGTCTCTACGACGAATAGTTTCCAAAATACAGCACTTTGCATTCTTATCTGGCCACCCTGTACGTTTAATTGATTGGAGATTGTTTTTAATAATATTTGAAGCATTTCAAATTTCCTTGTGGAGTACTTCTACGGTTTCTACTGGTGTTTCGTACACTAGAGCTTTCATCCACCCTCGAGGCAATAATCCAGTGGATTTAAGTCTGGTGACCTCGGTGGCCAAACTTGAGGTCCTTCTCTGCCAATCCAACGATCAGGAACACGATTATCTAAGAAATTACGAACTTGGCGACTAAAATGAGGCGATGGTCCATCGTGTTGAAAATACATTCGGTGTCGAATAATTAACGCAACATTATCCAACGGGTGTATTAAATAGTCTTCCAAAAAGCGTAAATATCCTTCTCCAGTATCAGACGCTCATCTAATACAAAGGGACCAAACAACTCATTCAGCATTTCACACCAGACGTTAACACTGAATCAATGTTGAAAGTTTCGTTCAAACGTGGCATGAGGATTTTCATCTGACGACCGATGTTTATTGTGTCGGTTATTAACTCCATTGCGGGTAAAATGAGCTTTATCGCTAAATAAAATGTATTTATGTAGGCCTCAATTTTGTTGAATCCATTCGCAAAATTGAACGCTTAAGCCATAATCACCCTCTTAAAGATGTTGAATCGGTTGAATATGGAAAGGCCAAAGAGTCTTCCAAGTCAAGTCAAGGAGACGTCGAGGGTCAAAACAAATGACGAAGATTAAGTCAAGGTCACTAGAGTCAAATCAAGGTCACCAGGGTCAACACAAGCTCACGTTAAACGTCAACTAGAGGTGGCGTAGTACTTCAAGCCAGGTCGAGTCGCGGTGACGTCGAGAGTCAAATCAAAGAGACTTCCAGGGTCAAAACAAATGTCGAAGGTCCAGTCAAATAAAATACCGTCATTTTGACCAGGGGCTTCCTTTGATTCTTGTGAACTGCTTGATTCATCCTCCATAAGATCTATATTCGCGTCTTCAATTTGTTCATTTTCATCACATTCTGACGAAGAGCCGCTTTCGGAACATGGAAAGGATCCTGTTCACATCCGATAAATTATCAACAAGGTGCTGCAACTCAGTTGCTGATAATCGCTGATTTTTTCTAAAATCGAATAAATAATTATTACACTACAACATACTGCACGGATAAATAAGTCCCGCGTTATAACACGGCTGGAATATATGTATATAAGTAAAATTGTTGTTAACTGTTTTAATTTACAAGAATTAAACAATTTGATTTTTCGAAGGAACAAATTTTATTTGTAAGTGTACAGTTTGGCGGTACGAGCGAATCTGACTGAAAATACAAAATGCCATCTAAAGCAAAGTAACAAATTGCGTCACCCAAGTTGGGCGGCGTGATAGTCAAAACAATAATAATATTAAAACAACGTATATTCAACACTGCTGAGGTGAGCTTATTATTTCCTTGGAATTTCGCATGATGTAACATATATCCCACTGACCATTTTTTTGTGCTTAACATTGTATAAAAAGATTAAAAATGGATAATATCATTTACCTTTTACTCATACTACTAGCAGCACTTTGAATACAGCCAATATATAAGGTAATTTCCGGTTTATGAATCAAAAACACGTACACACCTCGAGAGCCACCGACCTTCTCTACAAATGCCGCGAACGTACGTCGAAGCTCGGGAATCCCGTTCGAGATATCCCCAATACTGAATTATCCCATCCCAATGCATTAGAAAGAAGGGCTGGTGTCGTGTTCTTCTTGGGACATTTATGAGCCAGCAATGTCGAAAAGGTTAAAATTATAGCTTCATGATACATTTCATAATGATTTTTACAAAACCATTTTCAGCTTAAATACAAAAAACAACCATACTTACATTTAAAGTAAATGACACTGTTTAGTGGCTTAAAATCACATTTCTGGGAACCAGCTCACTAAATAACTACATATTTTCTCGATTTTTCCTAAAATATTAGGTCTTACTTTCATAAATACTCGAGAAAAATTTAGAAAAAACAAATGTTCCAATAAAATCGGCAAAATTTTGTAAAACCTTCTGTCTCTTGTCTTCTTATTATAAAGGTGCATGTCTTAGATAACATGGTTAAATATTTCAATTGTTATTGTTAAATGTTTAAATTTGCTGAGTGCTTTTCAACACAAAAACGATGGCTTGTGACAGTTGTGCTTTTAGAATCAGCGAATTTTTAGTGATGAGTTTCAATCGCCGAATACTGGTGGATTGTTTAGTGAACCATGGTGCGTTCATAAGATCTACGACCTGCAACACCTGAACCATTAAGCACGCGACCTAAGCCCCCTCCATGTGCTCAACATTTACGAGCCCTCTATATACTTTTTCATACTAATAGAATCTGCTGGTATCATCGCTGGGTATTAGCTTGTGTAGAAATAGTGAAACCCGTTCTTTATTATAACGTGAAAACACTGCTATCATTTTGGCAGATAAATATAGATGTCTTCCGGGATTTCTCTTCTTATATAGGATACACTTTTTAGACGTATTTGTTTCTTATTACTTACGTTGAAGTATATTTTAATAAAATAGGTATCTAACATTTAAAGAAATATAACCTGGATAGCTTCAACCCTTTTTCCCATATAAAAATAAATTTCAGTAGTTTGTTTATATTTGTAGGTTAACATGGCATCATCGCCCTAGCTCAGTGGATAAGCAAGAACGATTTTATTTTTTTAAAGGTTTTTTGACCTTTACTTTGTTCAAAAAGACCCTGTAGCTGCTTGTTGTATTTAGGTATGTAGTACAGATGCTGTTTCGCTATTTTATAGTTAATTTACCTTACCCAGCACCTCTATTCACTCCCGGGTCCCGTAAGCTTCTAGGGTAAAAGAAATACATAATAACAGTTTTAAAACAGCGCCGACAGTCTATAAAGATACTAGAAAGTCGTATATAAAGAAATTTTCTTCTAGCAGTAAAATAGCAGAAACCCGTTTTATAAACTGTTACTAAAATTAGTATCTTAAATTGTTTTCAGTCTATTAAACACCCAAATTCACTTTGGCAGTTTTTTAGGCATTTTATTTTTATGCAATATTTAGGATTTATAATAAAGTTTTTTTTTATTGCCTTCGAAAAAAATAAAGAATAGCGCACACCAATGAAGCGACCATATTTTCGTCCCGTCTGAACTATTAATTATTATTCTCTTCTATTAATAATTATTCTCTGCAAACGCAGGTATCATTTTCGGCTTGTGAAAGTTCATTCAACTTTCTGCCGCTTATTTATTATTAATGGGATAAACTAATAAAAGGTTACTACTGGATTTTGTGTTTTAATTTTTCAACCCTTATAGGTTCAATACTTGGCTACTCGATTGAGGAAATATAAGTGAGGAGATAATCAATAGCGAGGATATACATATTAATGGTATTCACGATAATTTTCTACACCGACACCTAGGAACCAATCGGATAACCAAACAGAAAATCAAATGCTTCGGTTTCAGGATTTTCCCATTTAAATTTTTATTGTGTTTTAATTTTGTACTTTGTCACTATCTTTGTGACGAATTTATGGAGCGTGACAAATTTTAAAAAGTATCTATTCCGAAAGGTTAAAGAATTATTGTTTGTCTCTTACGCCTTCCTATCTAAAATGCACGCTCTTGAAAATTTAAACCAACTTGAAATCGTGAGCCTGATTCGATCAATAAATAATTGACTGCTGTATTATGTTTATTAGTTTATACAATGCCAAAACACCAGCTTTCAAAGTGCAAGGTCCTGAATTGAGTAAGGCATCTTTGCAGAAGCACTTTGTAAGATGTGTTATTAGGTATTATAATAGGTGATTACTTTCTTTTTGGTTATTGTCGAAGTGAAAAACTACATTGAAAACGTTCGGAAATTGAATAACAATTGTCAACCATTTGATATTATTTTGTATTTTTCCAGATAGTATCAAATAACCATGAACACCAGCCTTTAAAGTGTAGAGCCTGAATTGAGTAGGGCATCTGTCAAGTAACACTTTGTAGGACGTGTTGTAGTATATTTTTTGAGATTCATTTATCTCACAGTCCTATGATGTTTTCTGATAAAACAAATAAGGTAATTTGATGTTGTAATTGACCTTACCAGGATGGAATATTTATATAAATTGTCGATTCCGTCTTGATATAAACTGCAATTTGTGATATTAAATAAAACAATATCTGGTAGAGTGAAAGAAAAACCACCCTTATGGGAATTAGATATAGAGATTCAAGATCTCATCTGCAGGATAATTCTACAGAAATTTCACAGAACCATTTACTTACTATAACCTGCCATTCCCATCACTAAACTTAAGAGGTCCAGTACGAAAAATCAAATTCGTACAGCCACTTCTCTTAAATGTTGAGCTGAATCTAGACTTGAAGTGTATTAAGTATATAAGTTACAGTACACAAGTTAATTCTTATTAAATTAACTTACCCTCCTCTAACAGGATTGACGTTAAACTCGTTAAATGTTCACGATAAAGAATTTAACTTCGAATTCCGTAGATAGTCATAACCGGACCGAATTAAGTAAGGACTTTATGTGAGTTTACAACTAATACTATGGAAAAAACAGTGATGATACTGGAGAAAAAGGAAGACGCGACAACCGCGCTTTAGAACAGTCAAAAGTAATACCTGGCAACACTGACGCTGACCGCGACGAAGTGGCGGGTAGAAGCGAGAAGCGATCGAAAGAGGCTGCATACGGTCGTCTTATTGCTGGACTTTGTTACCACGTTTTGTTTTCATGTTACCTACTAATTATTATAAGTATTTATATCTAAATAAATCGGCTTAAAAGTACCAGTACATCATTACAGTCCACTCAACCAATATTTTGGTCCCACGAGCCCGATTAAAGAAGAATAATTGGAGGTGTTGTTGGCGGTGCATAGTCAAGCGGAATTGGTGTAACGGCGGCCGTATAAGCATCACAGAGTGAGTCCTTTCCAATTTCTAATCTTTCCCATCAGTTTTATCCGAGAAAAGAGATTGCCTTTGTTTTGAACAAGAAACTAAGTCTTGTAGTTTTATTTATTTTTGCAAAAATTGGTGTTTTAGGACATTCTTTTCTGGGAATTTTATAAGAGATTTTATTAATTTTTTGTGGGATTTCTATGTGTAGGGATATAAGATTAGTGGATTAACAAGAGCAAATAAGGCTCGTATTATTTTACTTATTTAGGGATCGGACAATTAGGCATATTTAAGAAAATAAAAGGTAAACGAATAAAATCGTTTCGTTTACGAGTAGTGTAGCCGGGGGAGGGATCCAGCCGGAAAGTTTTTTGATATTTTGATTAGAGGGCTTCTGCCAGTTTACGGTATTTGTTTAACGTACGATAATTACAGAGTGTTCGTCAAATAATATGTTTTGACAAAGTTTAAAAATAAATGTTTTTATTTGTGTTTTATTATAGATTTAGATTAGAAATTTAAATGATTTGGGATTTGCCCAGAGATTTGTTGGATAAAGTTTGTCCCATTTTAGTGTTATACGTTTTTTATATTTATTTGGTGTTCAGATATTTAGTTATTTTGTGGGTTTAGATTTAAAGCAGTATCATGGCTAATGAAGCTGGTAATATGGGAGATGAGGTTGATTTAAAGCTTTTATTGAGAAAGAGGGGTAATATTAAACAAAAATTAAAAGGTTTTATAAATTTTTTTACCCCTATAAAACAAGCTGTTTGTCAAGATTTAAATGTTGGTGAAAGAACAATTAATGAGTTGCAAATTAGAATTGAAAAGTTAGTTAAAGTTTTTAATGAGTATGAGGAGGTACAGTCTTCTATAGAGTTAAATTGTGAGTTAGCAAAATTAGAAGAGCATTATAAAGACAGAGAAGACTTTACTTCATTGCACACAGAAACTTTGGCAAGTGCTAATTTGATTTTTGACAAATTAACAAAAAATGAAGGATTGGTTATGCCTGTGCTGCCTCCAGAAGTTCCACCCTTCAACCCTAATATAGGGCAGAATATTATGCCAAATACTTTTAATATGAATTTACCACCAATAAAATTACCAGTGTTTAATGGTGAGCATAATAGGTGGCTCGAATATAGGGAAACATTTGAATCATTGATTCACAATAATGGTTCATTGAGGGAAATTCAGAAGTTTCACTATTTAAGAGCATCTTTGGGTGAGGGAGCTATAAGGGTTATTGACAGTTTAGAGTTTTCGTCACAAAATTATATTAAGGCTTGGGATCTGATTTGTAAAAGATTTGATAACTCACGGTTATTGGTAAATAACCACCTTAAATTTATTTTTAATTTGGAAGCCCTTGCCAAAGAATCAGTGGTTGGTTTACGTAATTTGATTGACACCTTGAATAAGCATTTGCGTGCTCTCAAGAGTTTGGGATTACCTACAGAGTATTGGGATGCTTGGCTTATTTATTTAATTTCTGTAAAGTTGGATAAAGGTACTGCTAGAAGTTGGGAGCAGGAAAATGATAAAAGTTTGCCATCATTTAGTGATTTTTTGAAATTTTTAAGTAATCGTGCAGATTTTCTCGAGTCATTGGAAGTAAAGCATTCCACAAAAGTTGAAAGTAAAGTTATTAAATCAAATTATTCTTTCTTTTCTAAGGAAAATGATAAAATGAAATGCTTTTTATGCGAGCAACATTATGCTATTTATAATTGTAATGTTTTTCTTGCATTTTCAGTCTCAGAAAGATGGGACAAAGTAAAGGATTTAAAGTTATGTTCAAATTGTCTATGTAAGGGACATTTTTCAAAGGTTTGTAAGTTTTATCCTTGCAAAAAATGCAAGTATAAGCATCACACCTTGTTACATTCAAATTTTCAGTCGAGACCAATCTCGGAGAGATCAGAGGTGCAAGGTCATTTGTCAAACAGGCCCAAGGAGAGGTCTGAGGTAGAACAAACATTGGCTGTGACTCAAGAGGTGAATAATTCTGAGGTTTCTGTAGCTCTGTCAAGCCAGAGTTCCAGAAAGGAATATGTTTTGTTGTCCACTGCAGAGATTTTGGTAAAAAATAGGCACGGAAAGTTTTGTAGTGCTCGAGCAGTGTTAGACAGTGGCAGTCAATCATGTTTTGTTTCAGAACGGTTTTGTAAGGAAATGGGTTTGACAATGGCTGACACAAATATTTCTGTTGTTGGAATTAATAATGAAGTTTTAAATTTACAAAAAAGGTGTGATGTCACTATAAAGTCACAATATAATGAATTTTCTATGAATATGTCTTGTTTAGTTTTACCAAAAATCACAGAAAATTTGCCATTGTTTGATATTAATGTTTCTTGCTGGGATATTCCAACTAATGTTGTTCTTGCTGACCCAAATTATTTTATTTCTCAAACAGTTGACTTGTTAATTGGGGCTAAATATTTTTGGAATATTCTTAAAGATGGTAAAATTTATCTGGGAAAAAATTTGCCCGTGTTGCAAAACACAGAATTTGGATATGTTCTTTCAGGTGCAGTCAATTTACAGGAAAAGAGGGTTGGTTTGTTAAGTCATAATAATATTAAAGATTTAAATAAAACTGTAATTAATTCCTGGTTTGTGACTAATGAGCAAATTCATGAGGACATGATGAAGTTTTGGGCAGTTGAAGAGGCAGGCCCATATAACAAATTACTGGAGGATGATGAGATTTGCGAGAATCATTTTCTTAAGGAGCATTGTAGGAATTTTGAGGGTAGATTCGTTGTGCGTATTCCTTTAAAAGAACCACCTATTGAATTGGGAGATACAAAGGCTCTTGCTATTAAACGTTTTTTAAACCTAGAGCGGAAATTTGCTGTAAACGAGAATTTTAAGATTAAGTATAAAGAGTTCATGGCAGAGTATGAATATTTAGAACATATGGAACTAGAGAATTCCACGAAAAATTGTGAATTAGATGTTTCATATTTTTTGCCGCACCATGGTGTTATTAGGGAGGAAAGTTTAAGCACTAAGCTAAGAGTAGTGTTCGATGGCTCTGCAGTTCCAAGCAAAGGAAAGTCGATAAATGAAATTCAGTTTAAAGGTCCTCCCATTCAAAATAATATTTTTCAAATTTTAGTAAGATTTAGGGCACGAAAAATTGCAGTTACTGCCGATATAACGAAAATGTATAGGCAAATACTTGTTAATCCTGAAGATAGATATCTACAGAAAATAGTTTGGAGGGATGATCCCAATAAACCTTTGTCCACTTTTGTTTTAAATACTGTAACTTATGGGATGGTCAGTTCCCCATATTTGGCTATACGGTGTATTAAGCAGTTAGCTTTTGAAAATGAAAAAGAGTTTCCCGTAGCATCAAAAATCATATTAAACGATTTCTACGTGGATGATTTGATCTCCGGATTTGACAGCGTTGAGGAAGCCACGCAGTTTTGTCTGCAAATTTCGAATATTTTGTCGTTAGGTTGTTTTCCCTTACGCAAGTGGTCTTCAAATTCGTTCGAATTACTAGCTAAACTAAAGGATACCTCAGAACCTTTAAGTATTTTGAAATTCGGAGATGACAAACAGGTTAAAACTTTGGGAATTCAATGGATAAGTTCGTTTGATAATTTAACTTTTCATATAAAGTGTTTAGATATTTCTTGTCCTGCCACAAAACGAAATGTTTTATCTAGTATTGCCAAAATATTTGACCCTTTAGGTCTTTTAGGGCCATGTATAATTGTAGTGAAGATATTAATCCAGGCATTATGGGCACTAAAATTGGACTGGGATGAGAATATTCCACCAGATTTAGAAAAGTGCTGGAATCAATTTCGTAACAATTTAGTTTTATTTAATTCACTGAAAATTCCGCGATGTGTTTTGGTTTATTCTGAGAAATATTCTTCAGAGATTCACAGGTTTTGTGACTCATCGCAGAAGGCATATTGCGCAGTCATTTATATGCGCAGTTTTGACAATCGAGGGAAACCTCAAGTTAATTTGGTATGCTCCAAAACTAAAGTAGCTCCATTGAAGGCCATGACGGTGCCGCGTCTTGAACTGTGTGGCGCTTTACTATTAGCCCGTTTAATTAAGACGGTCAAAGAGGCCCTACAGTCTAATGTTCAATGTTTTTTGTGGTGTGACTCTCAAATTGTGTTGCATTGGGTGCATACGCCTCTTGATAAACTACAAATTTTCGTCCGCAATAGAATCGCGGAGATAAGAAATCTTACTGATCTGGATTGTTGGAGGTATGTTAATACTAAAGAGAACCCTGCAGATCTTGCAACTCGTGGCATAACTCCAAGAGAATTGGTAACTTCAGTTTTTTGGTGGCATGGTCCCGAGTTTTTGCGAAACGATGAGATTGAATGGCCAGAAAAGATGGTTTTTTCTAATAATATTGAGCTGCCCGATTTAATCACAAAAAAATCTTGTGTCTTAAAGGTTAATGAAATCAATGACTATAAATTATTTAGACGTTTTTCTTCATTCAAGAAGTTAGTCAGAGTTCAGTCATACTGTTGCAGATTTCTTTATAATTGCAAGTTAGGTAAGGCTGAAAGAGGTAACAGAGTATCAGGTTCTTTATTGCCTAAGGAGCTTGAAATTGGAATTAAGACTTTGGTGAGGGTAGCACAGGCAGAATCATTTAGCTTCGAAATAAATCTATTAAAAAAAGGAGGGAATTTGAAACCCAAACATAGACTTTTATCATTGAGTCCTTTTATCGATAGTGAAGGGCTGTTAAGAGTTGGGGGTCGTTTAAAAAATGCCCAAATAAGTTACGACAAAAAACATCCGATGTTGTTGGATGGAAAACATTTGCTCAGTAAATTAATATTTGAGTATGAACATATCGTTTAAAATCTAAACCTAGGGGCTGTAATGCTATCATGTCAGATTTACCTAGTAATCGCGTAACAATTTCTGCACCATTTAATGTAACCGGGGTGGATTACGCAGGTCCATACATTTTAAAGGATCGAAAAGGTCGAGGTACTAAGCAATTTAAAGCCTATATTTGCTTATTTATTTGTTTTGCTACTAAGGCAGTTCACCTCGAACTTGTGACTGATCTTAGTACTGAGGCATTTATTGCCACATTTAGGCGATTTTCTGCCAGACGAGGTAAACCATCGCATATGTACTCCGATAATGGGTCAAATTTTATCGGAGCAGATCGGGAGTTGACAAAATTGTACAAATTTTTGTCAGATTCAAGTAAAGAAATTTCAACGAAACTAAGTGACTATCGTACAGAATGGCATTTTATCCCTCCCCGGTCTCCAACATTTGGTGGATTATGGGAATCTAACATAAAGGGAGTTAAATTTCATTTAAAGAGAGTAATCCAAAACACCATTTTAACGTATGAAGAATTTTCCACGGTATTAGTTCAGATAGAGGCAATTCTCAACTCTCGTCCATTGTATCCTTTGTCTTCCGACCCTTCCGATTTAGAAACCCTTACCCCATCTCACTTTTTAATTGGAAGACCTATCATAAATGCACCAGACCCTAGTGTAGAGAACATTAAAGTGAGCAGCTTATCCAGATATCAGTTACTTCAAAGAATTAATCAGGACTTTTGGAAACGCTGGTCCAAATGCTATTTAAACCAGCTTCAGCAGAAAAGTAAATGGAGGCAGAGCTTCGCAAATATTCCAAACGAAGCGTTGGTGCTGCTTAAGGACAATAACCTTCCTCCGTGCAGGTGGTTACTCGGCCGTGTTACTGCAACCCATGCAGGCTCCGACGGAGTAGTTCGAGTTGTGACAGTCAGAACAAGCAAGGGAGAAATTAAGCGGGCAATAACTCAAATTTGTCCGTTACCAGATTCGGATCCAGACTCAACTAATAGTGTTGAACCTACCGGCTCAACGCGGGGGAGTATGGAGAAAAAGGAAGACGCGACAACCGCGCTTTAGAACAGTCAAAAGTAATACCTGGCAACACTGACGCTGACCGCGACGAAGTGGCGGGTAGAAGCGAGAAGCGATCGAAAGAGGCTGCATACGGTCGTCTTATTGCTGGACTTTGTTACCACGTTTTGTTTTCATGTTACCTACTAATTATTATAAGTATTTATATCTAAATAAATCGGCTTAAAAGTACCAGTACATCATTACAGTCCACTCAACCAGATACTCTATAATTTGCTTATTTAGGGGAGAGTCGGTGAATTGTGCGCACCTATGAAAAAACCTTGGTATTTTAGTAAATATGTCATATAAAAATGTGCAATTTGGCTCAGATGTTCTTCATTTTGTGTACTATAAAGCGAGCGAATCAATTAGTACCAAAAAATATATTGTAAAATTAAGAACAAGATTAAATGAAATCTTGCCGTGCGCACGATTACCCAGCCTATGCGGTTAAAATTAGATGATCAATCGACTTACCTATAATAAAGAGTGATCCTAATTATACGAGCAGCCTCGTCGAAAGATTATAAACACCCTGTAGTAGCAGCGCGACGTACCTACATACGACGTTCAAAGAATTTAAAAAATTGATTCGGCAGCATATCTGATTTTTAATTTTGAATTGATTTGGCAGCAAAATTGATTCATATCGGTTACTGCGACGGCATCAATATTCATTGCTTAAGCACTGTCCTGCGTGAGCGAGTAGTTCCGTTCAGATGCAGGCGGTGCGGTGCGGCCAATTCGGGCGGCGAGTGTTGTGTCCTCTGCGTTGCGTTTGTTCGTGCGTCTAGGCACAAGATATGGCGACTAGACTTGATCAGTCTTGCAAAAAAGGGTTGGTCGAACAGACGTAAAATTTTACTGTGTGAGAATGTGGTACTTAAGGTGCGAAGTGTCAGACGAAGAAAGAAAATAAAAAAAAGGAATTCAACAGACATTATTTTTTTGGAAAGAACAATATTTCGAGAGTTTCACCATTTATATGAACGTCTAAGAAGTTCTCCTAATTTATTCCATAACTATAGTAGAATGCTACCCTCAACTTTTAATTATATCGTGAACGCTATAGGGCCAGAAATACGGTACAAGGCAACTAATTTCCAGCGACCAATTTCTGTAGAAGAAAGACTCATGTTTACTTTAAGGTATGTAACAGAAATATTTCACATTTCTTTTCTTTAACGTAATTAACTAAACACTAACTTAAGACTTAAAGGTTAATATTAGATATCAGTAAAGCAGAATAGGTACATACATGTTAATTAAGGTAGATATTCGTATCTTAAATAATTTCCTGAACCGGTTTCTTGACCACTATTATAGGCTGAAGAGTGAGGCGAACAGAGTGGTGTAGATACTGTAGTGCTTGAGTGCGATTCATTATTTGAATATTGGAAAATAGGCGGTGTTTGAAGCTTAGTTAATTCTTGTACCAGCAAATTTTGCACTTGAGTTCGAAAGTTTAACTTATTCAGCGAGGGAAGCTTTTGGACATGCGGTAAAAGCGATTTAAAAAAACTTATGTCCTCATCGTCATCGTCTGCTCTTATTAAAGCATCAAGTTTTCTTGTCTCAAGCTGCAACATGTCTCTTTCAAAGTTGTACTCTTGATTTTGTAGTGTTTTAGCTTTACGTTTTCGTGAAGACGGTACTTGAATGGGGTTTATTGGGGTATTTGCGGCAGGTAATGATGTTTCTAGATCCTGTATTGCCTTTTGTAACCTCTTGGTTTGAGACTTTTCCTTATTTAATAACTGGAGTTGAATTTGTGATTCAGTAACAATATCTTCTTCTGTATCCCTATCCCTAGCTTGCGATTCATGTTGTTGTGACTCACGTTCATCCTGTTCATATTCTTGGAATTCATATTCTTGAAACTCCTGTTCGGCAGTACTTCTATCCTGAGATATCCTAATTGTCTAGGGTAAATAGACGGAAAACATATCAGAATAAAAAAACCTGCTAATTCTGGTTCTATGTACTACTGTTACAAGAATTTTTTCTCTATTGGTTTCCTTGCTGTCACAGATGCTACCTATAAATTTGTTATGGTAAATATTGGCTCATACGGAAAAGACAGTGATGCTGGGGTTTTTGATTCTTGTCCAATACGACGTGGAATAGAATCAGGAACAATTCCATTACCTGAAGAAACAACACTACCAGATTCAACAATTACAACACCCTTTGTTTTTCTTGGGGATGAAGCTTTTCCTCTTACGGAATACCTTATGCGCCATTTCCCGCGATCCCAATTGCAAGAGGGAACCGAAAATGATACGTTTAACTACCGATTATCAAGGGCAAGGATGGTTGTGGAATGTTCATTTGGTAGCATAGTTAGTAAATTCCGGATTTTAGGAAAAGCTATAGAAACTAAAGTAGAAAATGCTGTGCATATTGTGAAAGCTATCACATTGTTGCATAACATTATTATAGACTTTGAGGGAATATCAGATTGTGACACAAGTGACATGAAAAATGCTAAGGTTTATCCCCGAGCATACGTACCACCGACAAAAAAAAATGATTCAGTTTTCCAATACTAACCTAGCATAACACTTACACCAAACGCCACTGAGTATTTTAAACTTAATAAATATGTACATTATATTTAAATTCGTAATTAAACATAAAAAAGCAATATTTTTTTATCTTACTTGTTTCCCCTAATTCTTTAGCCATTTTCGTCCACTCCCCATCCACCAACAGTCGATTATGGTACCTGCTATCAGTCATGTCCCATAGGAACTTAGAGTTTCTAACCGCCTCTATTAACAATTCTGAAAATGTGTCGGCCATCGAAAAAACACGTATTGAGACAGGTCTACTACTGAACTACTACTGATGCGATTCGTGCGGAAAAATTTAAAGATTAATCGAATACCATACTTACCTGTATGAAGATTAATCGTAATTTTCCGAGCTTGTCTTCCGATATGATTACGTTGTAGTTTCTGGTTTACCCTATCCATCGATACGCGTACAAAAACATTTTTGCAAAACAATGCAAAACAATTTTTTATCGCCATTCCGGCCAGACTCACACATCGTCATTCTGTTTTTATGCAAGATTGCCCTCAATAAAGGGTGGTTAAGTTAAATGGGTGGGTTGTAATCATATCGGAAGACAAGCTCGGAAAATTACGATTAATCTTCATACAGGTAAGTATGGTATTCGATTAATCTTTAAATTTTCCTTCGCTTGTCTTCCGATATGATTACGTTGTAGTTGTTAAAAGCTAGAGGATGCAATTTTGCAATAACCAATTACCAATAAAATAAATATTGTGGTTATTAATTAATTAATTCAATTTAATCAATTAAATACAAACAAAACGAATACTACTGTAAGATCGTAAAATCTAATCAATAAAAAAACAAAAGTTCCTTCAAAACCAAAATATAATATTCCGAGACGTTTCAAAAATAATCTAACACAGCTGTGGCTTTTACACCGAATAGCGAACGAAGACTAATGGTAACTTTCACTTTTCTTATCTACCCTTCTGCCTGTTTGTCTGCGTGGGTAGTTTTCGGGCGGGTTTTATTTACCTAGCAGATGGGGTCTGTATGAAGGTCGTATCACAAGCCGGCTCGCTTGTGGTTTCTTTTAGTTAATAAAATATAGGGGCAATTATCTATTAATTCATCATAGATTAATAGTTCTACATAAATAAATATCTAATTCTATAGTCGAAGTCGTTTATAATAGTCAGTGTCTCATCGTTAGCATTAGGGCCACCGAGACGGTTGCGCGGTGAGAGACGTAGCTAGCAGCGGCGTAGACATTTTTAAAAAGTGATTTTCGTATATTATATAAATTATTATTTATTTAAGCACATAATAATGTTATTATGATTTCAATATTATTGTCTCGATTACTGTAATGAAAATATTTAGTGTAATTTATAATAAAATAATAAATAATAATTAATTTATAATAGGTATAATGAAATTATAAATGTATGTAGTTCAATATATCGACTGTTAAACGGCAAAAGGCCCTAACCCACATTTTCCCGAAAATGCCATTTCTCTTTCAAAATAATAGCGGAAAAAAAGAGTTTATTAAACTAACGCCCTAAGCCTCTGTAAAATATATATACCGGCTACAATAACAAAAATCAAACCTATGCCACAACAAAAAAAAAATCACAAAAAAAGTATCACCTATTAAAAAAAAATTTGAGTAAAAAAGGCCTTACCCGCAGTTTTTTTTGGAGAAATCCATGAAAAAAGGCCCAAGCCACAGACTATTCTTTGACGATCAAAATATTTTCAAATTATAGGGAAAATTAATATTTTCAGTTGGCAACTATGTTAGCCACATGACATTGACAGTCGAAATCATTTAATCCGGCTCTCTGCTATACCCTGCTGAAGCGTCGTCAAAGTTTTAATAAACTATTTAGTTCTTGTGAGAAAAGCAAGTTTAGGATAAGTACAACTTGGTTTTTACGTTTTACTAAGTCTATGGTATGTAGTATTTGCATGATACTTTGAACTACGAGGGTCAAGTAAAAAGTAAGGTTCCCACATTTTTTTCAGGGTAAGACATTTTTTATTGAAATTGCGAATTACACTATCTGAAAGCTTGATCTCTTAGCTACTTTTCTACATAGTCGCCAAATTTTTCTACACATTTTTGCTGTCGAGAAATCCACTTTTGAAAACCTGCCTCTAAAACCTCCGCCGCCAACCCGTTGAGGTACGTGGTGACTGCATTCTGGACCTCTTCGTCCGTAGCGAAGCGTTGTCCACCCAGGTGTTGCTTCAATTTCGGGAACAAGTGGAAATCGCTCGGTGCAAGATCAGGGCTATAGGCAGCTTGCTCCACGATTTCCCATCCAAATTGTTCGATTAAGGCTTTGGTGTTGCGAGAGACGCGTGGGCGCGCATTGTCGTGATGGAGCCTAACGCCCTTCGTGAGTCTTCCTCTCCGGCGATTTTGGATGGCTCTTCTGAGTTTCTTTAGTGTCTTGCAGTATTTTTCCGAATTTATGGTGGTCCCAGTAGGCATGAAATCCACGAGAAGGACGCCTTTACGGTCCCAAAAAACCGTAGCCATCACTTTTCCTGCGGAGAGCGTCTGCTTGAATTTCTTCGGTCTGGGCGAATCGGAATGGCGCCATTGTTTGGACTGTTGTTTGGTTTCCGGCGTGACGTAATGGCACCACGTTTCATCTCCCGTTACAATAGAGTCCAAAAATTCTTCGGTATTCTCGGCACATTGCTGAAGAAACTCCCGAACTCTCACGAGATGTG